>NC_046660.1:110031651-110035872 GCF_010883055.1 Belonocnema kinseyi | reverse complement strand
GTGTTGTCATTGTTGTTCACACGAGAAGCTAGGGAAAGGGGTTCGTCCATCCTTGTAGAGCCCCGAATGTAAGGATGAGGCTGCTTACTCTGAGAGGTCGCCTGGTATCCCAGAGTCACCGCTCTAGACACCTCACCCAGGTGCCATTCAGCTTTCGGCACGTGATACTGAATACTGTGATACTGAACCTATATATATACTATATACTTGCTTCCTTTTTTGGACAGCTACAAGGATTTTACTACTTAGCCACGCATCATTGGACATTCGTCTTACAAATGCAGCATCACAATTCTGTCACACTCCTAAAAATGATATCCCGCAGCATAGCTCATAAGTCCTCTATATGTTTATTATTTATTAGCTCCTCCTGAAGTTGCCCTACTTCTGTGTTTGTATATTTTTCTTTTAAAATCTATTTTCACTTTCAGTTTATGCCAATTCTCAATCTTGATACGCATCTTTTTGTCCCTTTGGTTCTTTTTGTTCTTCATCCTTTACCCAAGTTTCTTTCTAAGACTAGAAAGTGATAATAAGTTTTACGTTTGGAACCCTTACAACTCTTGTATTTTTTTTAGCTCTTTTACTCTTCCAGCCACAATAAAAAAGTCAATTATACAATGGGTATTCTCTCTACCTCAGATATACATGTGGATTATTTTATTCATGGCCCAAGTATTTATAATGAACAAGCCGTTTTTTAAACATAAGCTAATCAGTATGTCTCAGTAGGCGTACTTTTACTTGAATCCGTACTTGAATTTTATTCTAACCCACAAAAATCTGGTGGATGCAGTCAAGAACAAGTGAAACCAAATTTTCTAGTTTCCTAGAAACAGATCTATGGTACAACTAAGGGATCACCTATTTCGGCTACAGTTTCTGACCTTGTTTAGGAGATAATCGAACGAGACATTTTCACGCATGATCCCCAGTTGTAGTTCACAATTGAAAACGATCCCGAGACAAATAAAAAATTTTTAGACATAAAATCCACATCAACTGTTTCCGCAAACCAACTTATTCCGACAGATAAACTGCAGATGCTTAAGTTTGAGGCACTTAACGTTCTTATGATATTATGCAAGACAAGCTTCGGTTTGGTGCCACTTGAGCTTTATTGGGCGCCGGGCATCCATGAATGTTTACTGGGTTGATGCAAACTCATTGAGTTCCCAATAGAACATTGTACACTGTATTACGATTAAGATAGCGTCCTTCAGACAACTGGTACACGATGTGTAGATTTCCATTATTAATGCTAGAAAGTATACTTATTTATCCGTTCCATTCTTTTTGGAGAAAAAACAAAATATTTTGGGAGGGACTTCAGTTTCATCTTTGCGAATGCTTACATACTCAAGTTGCAGGTGATACCATATAAAGCGTAGATGTTACTTTCAAGCAGCGAAAACGCTCAGTGGGCATTTAAGGGGGGTGACCCATGTAACGGCTTCAAAAAAATCAAACTTTTTTTTGCTTAAATGGAAGCTTGGCATCCCAAAAACATGCTGCAAAGTTTCAGAGTCGCAGGTGCCTTCTATAGCCCGTTAAAGGCCCCCGCGCACATCACGCTAGCAGGCCGATGCTGCCTTTCGGCCGGCCGGAGAGTAGTGGGGCCGAGGCCACCCCTTATCTGCTCCGAAATATTTTCAGCCGATGTATACTGCTGTATGAAACTGCAAAAAATTATTTTTAAACTATTATTGTTTGAACAATTTTATGCAAATTTTTGGGTAACAATCAAAATTTTTGTCGCAACGGCCGCCATTTTGTCAAAAAATATTATTTTTCAATTTTTTTCAGTACAAAAAGGAACTATAAATATAAACTTCAAGAAACTTTTTTTTTTGTGACAGACGAATTCGTGATGAACTAGAGTGCCGGTGATTTCGCGTCTCCCGGCTGAACATATTGGACATCCGACCTTATAATTAAAAATTTAATTAATATTTATGGCTCAGAAAAATTTATTTTGTAGTTCAAAAGTTCCTTAATTACCCACAACAATTTTGGAACGATTCGTTATATTCTTTATATCAAGAAAATCCCAAAATATACCCTTAATTTTGGGTTGTGACATGGGTCGCCCTCCTTAAATCGATCACCATGCGTTGTGGGTGTCTCCATTCTGCGAGAATGCGTTTTGAGCATTTGGAAAGAGCCAAAAAACATTTTGAGCATCCGGAAGGAACCACAACGTGTTTTATCATATGTAAAGTGTAATATAATACTGTATCAAAGCTTGACAAATATTTCAACATAAATTACAACCTAAAATTAATCATATTCAAAAAGTGACTAGAGTACATTTATGTGCAATGTACTGGTAGAACTTCCTTCAAAATTGACAATACGCTGTCTTACCCAAATTTCCAGCTATGCTAACTAAATAATAAGCAGTTTTAGCTACATTTTTTTGTCTACAAAATTTCCAGATAGCAAAATTTAGCTGAAACAGCTAGAAATTTAGGTAACACAGCTATATTCTCTTAGAAGACAATATCTAGCCAAACATTTAGCTAGGGCACCTAAACCAGTTTCTTCGGTGTATGAATGTCATAATATTAACGTGAATACCGTGTCTTTTAAGGCGAATTTTTATAATATTCGCTTAATTTAATTTCATCATTTAAAACCCAGTAGAATTTATGTTTAACGAACAAGAAATGTTATGCTTTATTATTTAGAAAAGTAAATGACTTCCAATTTTATATACTGTCTTTTTGAATATATAATACAAATAAATATTAAATATATATTGAAATTTCAAAAAATGTTTACACTGTTTTTTAAATATCTTCGTTCGAATTGAGGCGTAAGTTCTGGCTCGGAGCAGAAATTTGTACGTGATAATTACAAACCATATTGTATTTAAAAAAGTGTAAATGCCGTTAAAACTCTATAGAATGAAATTTAAAATGCCACAAGAGCATCTCTTGTGAAAATAAATAGTTCATAGCATAACTTTTATAAAGCAGCAATATTATCGAATAACGCATAATTCATGCAAAAAATGCATTATAAAACCAATAATAACTTCAGATGAATAAGCAAGTGCATTTTTTAATTCTTTAGCTTTTGTTTGAACCGAGCATTTTCAAAGGTCATAATGTTGAAAGAAAAAACCATTCGATAGTGCTCATTAAAAGAAGTATTATATTCATGTGGAGGAAAGTATAAAGTTTCCAAAGCGCATATATATGTACGAAAACTCGTTATGAGCGTTTTATATAGGCTAAAACACACTGTGGTTCTTTTCGGACGCTCAACAAGTGTCGTGGCTCTTTCCAAATGCTCCAAACGCTATCTGGCAGAATCCAGACACTAATAACCATTAATGGTCGATTTAAACAGTAAATGAACGTCTTCGCTTTTTTAGCGTAACATGTACACTAACTTTATACCAAACAAAGCTGAAGCCTTATGTGCGAGAGATCAACATTTTTAATTATCTACTTTTACATTTCTTCCCCTGTCTTCTGCAATCACTCTTGCAATTCAGTAATGATTGAAAAATTAGTGTACTGAATATCTTACACTTGAATCTCATTTTTATCTCTATGATGTCGCATACCTTTTTCTTTGCTTCAGATATAAATAAAATGTCTAGCTGCCTTGCGGACATAGTTTCTTGTAATTCTCATTTCTGAAGATGATTTACCCATCCAGCTTGATATGAAAATGGCATTTTGCGAGCCGAACTCATATCCATATTCATTGGGCTTTCCAATTGAACTTGTCAGTAAATGAATTAAACTACGGGTGAGTAAATAAGCTTCTTACTATAACAACGCTAAGTATAAAGGAAATAGATATTTAAACTTTGCCGGTATTGAAGGCTGTATTGAATTAAATTCAAACGATTTGAATTTCGGTTAAATTCAGAAAGCTTTTGATTTAAATATATTTAGTTCGCTTCCATTTACGTTTCAAGTCATATGAATCTCAACTTTTTGCGCCTCCCTTTAATTCTGTTTAATTTCACGATGATTTCCTTTAATGAATACATACATTTTAATTCTGTTCAAGATTGTATTAAGTATTCAAGCCCGTCATGAACCATCCCTTCTACGCTTAAATTCGCCACTTTTTTAAATCAAACAAATGACGTCTTTTGACATAAGGTAAACCGGGGGAAGATGCCAGCGTGGGTAAGACGCCACAAAGCCATATCTTGTTTGTTTGTAAATAGATGGCTTGTATAAGTATAGTAGGAAT
>NC_046660.1:110019893-110031551 GCF_010883055.1 Belonocnema kinseyi | reverse complement strand
AATGTTTACATTTAATTAATAAGATTAATGTTTTCCGCATTTGTGTTTTTTTTATTTTAATTTTTTCCTTAGGTGTGGCATCTTCCCCCGGTTTACCTTATTTGAAATCATTTTAATCATTTTCCAGGCATATCTTCCTACGTACTAGATGGATCAATAGTTTTACGATCTACAAACTTTTCCATAATTTCGAATCATTCCATAAGCCAATCGATAAAAGGACTTCATAATGTCAACTTGGTTGTACGTAGAAGATACGATTTTTAAGCCAACGAGGTCTAACACATTGAAAGTCCGAAGTCATACTGCAACTGACAGTTTTTTTATTCAGAAGCTCTCAGAACGAATAGCGATACAGTTGTAGTCTCCCCCAATAAATAAATCTAGTTGTGAGGAATGAAGTTTCACTTAAGCCATTCTTGAAGAATGAAATCCTTTATTATTAATAATGAGAATTTCGTTCTTCTATGTTTCAAAGTGCTACATTGCTTATTTCTGATTTACTCAGCGATCGCCACATGTGTCGGGCGACTCCTCCGACACAAGGGAGATAACTAAATGACTGAAGTGCTTGCGCTGCAAGTAAGACACCGCTTTAAAATCTGCCTTGCATAATTCATTAAAAGTCAGTCAGTTATTCAAGTTTGCGGTAATAATAAGTATCAGTTTCACAAATTTAAAAATTCCAGGTCATCATGTAAGCAGTTAATATCAATCAGTATATATTACAGCTCAGGCGAGTATTTAATTAGTTTCAGTTACTCAGTGTTGCAGTAATGATCTACTTGTTATACTCGCATAGCACCTGAACGCATCCGGTCAGGTGCATGCTAGTCAAAGTTACAGTCCTGGCCCGCAGGCGTACTTAAACTACATTTGGCTTTGATACCATGATGCATGCTTCCACGTCGTTACAGTCATGGATCGCAGGCGAACTTACATGGAATCAAGCTATAATATCCCGATGCACGTTTCCACATAATTATCCAATAGTCACAGTCTATACCTTCAATCAGGATTTAGTTGTACAAAACTCATTTTTACAAACAAATGTTCAATTATTTGCGTTGAAGAATATTACTAGAGAAATAAAGCCAGTCACAGTAAGTAAATTAGGTTTAAAATGTTAGGGCCACGATCCTTTTCGGAAAGATTGATCTCGACGGAACTGGAGGTATATCTCCCCCGACTCGTCACTTCCCACAACATCACAGTTCGATTAAATTGTAAAAATTAAACTACATTACTTCACTCCACAATGATCCAAAATATAAAAGCTATAGACATTGTTCTAGAATCACATGTTTTAACTAAGTACACTTTGCGTATGACTTTAGAATTCACCGGCTGTAACTCGAACCGATAGTCAATATCACTTTAAATTATGTAGGGCGTTGAATTTTGTTTAAAAAACAAGTGATCGCAAGGTTTAGATCGTAACGTTTCCAGCGAGACACGCAAAGAGAAGTGACCGCGACCCGTGTAGAAAATGCCCTAATATTCCCTACTTTAAACAGGGAACTGGTCGTGTGTTAGAAAGGGTAACTTGACTAGAAAATGGTATGCAGGCTATTGTCAGGGGTTGGTAGGGTTACCTTTGTTTGTTTTCTACAAAATTACAAGAAAGTTTAGAAAGGTCCTAATTTGGAATTCAGATGGGCACTACTCAAATGCAAAAGGTATTTCCCTAAATTTGCCCATATCTATAAAAATGTAATTTTTAATAAATGATAGTCAAAGAAGTCTTTATTTACACAGTAAATTCAAACCCTGGCGGGTAAACAAGCAGTACTGTGTCCATGCCAATGCAGCCAATGTTTGATAGCCTTATATGCTTCAAAAGCTTGGTGCCTTGTCAGGTTGATGACTGTATGTCTTTTATTATTAGTTATTTTATTCTTATTGAGGAAATCATGGAAAGAAAAAGGGCGTTAAACCAAATCAGGCGCAAAAGTTATCCAATGGAAAAAAAATCACGCACTGAGCAATCGACACTAGTGGACGAAAGTGAGGTTATAAATTCAAAAGTAAGGTTAAAAATTGTCAGGATGACACTCGTGAAAGTAATTTATCCGAAAGATGATAAATGTTCGAAAAGTGAGATATGCAGAAGAAAATATAAGTGTAGAAGTATATAAAAGTTTAGTCACACTGTGTAAAAGGAATTTATAGACTGTGCTGCAACTAAAGTTCTGCAATGAGATTCAAAAATAATAAATATTTTTCATACTAATTAAACGTTTCTTGTTGTTTGTTTACACAGTTTAAACAATTAATTTCCAATTTGATATTTTTTTGATCGCAGAAGCCGGGTAGAAATTTCCTCTTTATGTCTAAACTAAATATTGGCTCTTACGCGAGGCCGCTGTCAGATTTTCTAGCTAGAAGAATCTAGGCTTTCCGTCGGCTGGCCTTCGACAGATTGTTGTCGTGTGCTGCCTGACACTCTCTTTTTAGCACTATATATTTTAATCAAACTAGATAAAAGATTTTATTCATAAAGATATATATTTAAACAAATTTTGATATCGCTTTCTTCTCCAGCTGGAATACCTTTCCATGAAATAGAATTCCAGCGGGAACAAGAAAACGGTTTTCTTTTCTTCGAATTCACCGTTACGAAGCTGTTTAGCCATTTTCAAGCGATTCGCGCCAGTGGTACTGGTACCTTACTCCCAACATGCGCGGCACCGAGTGCGCGCGGAGGGAGTAGGGGGCCCGATGACCAGACCAGTCGCTGCGCGATCAAGACACAGTCAGTTGTCACTTCGTCTGTGACCAGTACGGGTCAGATAGACGTCTCCTTCGTGAAAAATACGCAATTTCTGGTCAACGCGAGTGTGATTGCTATTCATATATTAAAAGGAATAAACCAAGTGTTAACCCACTAGAAGAAAAACAGAACAAAAAATTTTTTTTTCGCCATTTCCTCCTCTCGATTTCTTTCGCCACCCCTACTTCTTAGGATTCCCGAGAGTCTTCCCTACGCCATGGAGGAGGATCTCGGACAGCCGGGCAGAAACAACCTAACTCTTCCTCAAGGAATAGTGAGTATCTTCCAGAAAGGAGAAAAAAGCCAGGGTTTTTGATCCCTTTCACTTAGCACCGGACTCTCTCTTCACCAAGAGGGTTCAGCGCGGGTCTAATTAAAAAAAATGTGTTAATTACATCGTTTGTTTCTTAACTTAGCGCCGCACTCTTTCTTTGCCGAGAGTGTTCAGTACAGCTGTTCTGGACAGCAATATCTGGGCTGAAATTACCGTGCTCTTGGGGTTCAACTAACGAAGATCAGCCCAGAGGACTAGAAAACCGTGCGACAGCGCCTGGAAGAGGCCTGGGAAGACGCGAAATTACTCCAACAAACAAGAGATCCAGATGATCGTAAGAGGCCCCACCCTCCTAGTGGCAGAGTATGCTAAACCATCTCATTCCACGGACCATACCGACCCCTCGGGACTAACTTTGTCCTACCCTGAACAACTTAGTCCAAAAAATCCCCAGTGGCTTAAATCAGTGGTTGTCCGAACATCCACCTCGTTGTAAGCTCGCCGCAGCCTCTTCTAAAAAGAGAAAAAGAACGAAAGGACAGAAGGTCTCTTATGTTCTCAAACGGCACCTTCGGTTGTATTCGACCAAGATATATACAACTGTGTAATACCTTCCCCCCTTCCAACTCCTTTTGATATTTTATATTTATGTTACTGGAATAATTCAGTGGAATTCTCATTTTTTGTCAACCTTACAATAAAGAACTTCTTTCCATTGCATTTCACGTTCTGGTATCAAAATTTTGGCTCCCAACGTGGGGCCTCCTTTTTTATGGAAAAAGGATTGGTGCTGGAGAGCACCACGGATCCAGTCTGACTATTCACCTCAAAAACTAACTAACTCTGGTTCAATGACGTCTCGCACTCCAATACAGAGAAATTTGCGGAACCGCGTCATCGCCATCCTTTCACCTTCAACCAATTCCATTAGTGGGATTAAACACCCGGTGGCGCCTGACGTCCCGTTACTTGAGGTAAATTCCATTGAAGGTAACTCGAGCGGTATGGAGAATCAACTTAGAACTCCTTCACGAGATGAGAACTTGCTCATTCACCAACTGGGATCATCAAACAACCAATCCAGGAAGTCAGATCAATTTCCACCTGTAAATTAAACTTCAGATCAGCCCACTGGCGCGAATGCAAATCCACCTACAGTTTCGGATATGCATCAACTCGGACGGTCAGTTGCAAATTTTATGGGACCTCCAGCAGGAAATCAACTTATTGGGTTAACACTAAATGTTCAGTCAAATTTAGCGGCCAATTCAGAGATGCACCCATCTACAAAACAGGTGAACTATCCAGGGGAGACGCCCGTTGCAAGCCCTCTGGATAATCAAGATAAAATATCAACCATGAACGTCCGACAAAACCAAGTAACTGCACAGCTCAGCAGCCACCAACCTCAAGACGATCTGTTTCACCTACAGTATGCTCTACTACAGGGTACTCATTCTCAGCAGATCCAATCACAGGCTTCTCAACTGCCGTACGCTCAACCACTGGGTACTAAATCTCAGCAGAACCAATCGCAGGCTTCTCAACTGCCGTACGCTCAACTACAGGGTACTCATTCTCAGCAGGCCCAATCACAGGCTACATAACTGCAGTATACTCAACCACAGGGTACTGAGTCTCAGCAGACCCAATTGCAGGGTCCTCGACTGTTGTACGTTTAACTACAGGGTACTCATTCTCAGCAGACCCAATCACAGGCTACCCCACTGCCGTGTACTCGACCACGGGGTACTCAGTCTCAGCAGACCCAATCGCAGGATTTTCAACTGCAGTATGCCCAACCACAGGGTATACAGCCACAGTTGGTTTAACCTCAGTATATTCAATTTCAGTACGCTCCGCTACATTGTACTCAGTCACAAACGGGTCAACTCCAGTATGCCTATCCATACTACGGACAAGTTGCGGAGAAGTGGTGGGAAGTATACAGAGGCTTGAACTTCAAATGGTCGAAGTTCCGAGACCTGCTCGACAGGCAATACAATGCTCCTGCCACCATTGGAAGACTACAGGCTTAACTGTACTTCCAACGACAGACTGAGAAGGAGCCAGTAGGACTCCTTCTCCAGAAAAAATGTCTGCTACGACCTAATGAGACTAAAGAGGTAAAAGTGCATGCCCTAATGGAATTGTTGAAACCAGGCATCTGACACGCAATTCGTGCCTCAAATTCCACGGATTTTGCATCCTTATTATCCAAGGCAATCGAGGCCGGATGAGATGAGGGTGAATTCTTTTGATCAACACCCAGGAAAGAGGAAAGAAAGATATCCGCCGCCCCTATCGCTAACAGTAATTTGCCGAATTGCTGGTATTGTCCAGAAAGGCACTTCAATCGGGATTGAAAAATTTACAAGAAGAAGCAAGCGGAACGTCCTTAACCTACGGAGCGTACTCGTCAAGAGGGAAGAACCGGCTCAAACTCGGAAAACTGGCGAGGGTTGGTGGACTACCCAGCCACCGCCCAAAACTCACGCTCATCTCCCTCTACCTAAATCAACGAGATTTTCGAAAAGTGCCACGCGTTACGACTAACCTGAATAATCAGCGAATATCGGGTATAGACGACACAGCGGACACCGGAAATTTTATTAATCAATCCCATCTAACCAAAGGGCAGCTGAGACATCTCCAGCCGCATATTGATTACGTAGACCTTGCCGCTCCTGGCATGACGATCAAGATTTTGGGGAAATTAACTTTGCATCTTACCATTGCTGGTCATGTGATGAACCTGGATATTCTCGTTTTCTCAGACCTTCGCGAGCCATTGATTCTGGGATTACCCTGGTTGAAAGACCAGAGGACCATTATCTACATTCCCGGAAAAAGAATATATGCTGGAATAGATAAACGATTTCTTATCTATTCTATGCAACGTTCAGTGGATCCCAAACGAACAGTGGTCGACCCGGTTGAATACATACATTATTTTCCTCCAGAGTTCACTAATCAATTCTACGACTTTACTGACAAATTCCAGAGTGTCCTTACTCCTGGACCGAAACTAACACAAACAAGATCCATTTTTCACAGGATTGATCTTATGGAAGGAAAGCCGATCCGGTTGAAACCGTGGTGTTAGTCAAAAAAAAGGACGGAAAATGGAGATTCTGTGTGGATTATCGAAGATTGAATTCAATCACTCAAGATGTAACTCATACATTGCCCCGGATCCAAGATTCATTAAAAGAATTGGGAAATACGCGCATTTTCTCAACGCTGGATTTACGTCAAGGCTACTGGCAAGTGCTTATGCATCCGGAAGCCCGAAAATACACGGCCTTCGCCATTCCGAATGGGGGTACTTACCAGTTTCGGGTGATGCCTTTTGGGCTTTAAAACGCCCCCCCCCCCATACCTTTCAGTATCTGATTAGTCAAATAGTGCTACAGGATTACATCAATAAATTCTGTATTGCTGACCTGGATGATATAATCATCTATTCTCAAAGCTGGGAGGAGCACCTGAAGCTTCTACACCTAGTTTTGGAACGACTGAAAATGCATGGACTTGCGTGTTCCATCGTTAATGCAGTTTCGGACAAACATAACTTCAATACTTAGGACATTCCATGTTAACGAGTTGTAATGAACCTCGAGAGTGCCATATACAAGCCGTACTTCAAGCAACGCCTCCTAAAAATCGAAGAGAGCTACCGCAATTTTTAGGCATATGCAACTGGATACGAGAATGCGTCCCTGATTTCTCAATGGTCACAGCTCCCCTCACTAATCTCCTCGGAAAAAACACCGGTCGTTGGACCTGGAAACCGGAGGCGGAAGAAGCCTTCGAGTCGTGTTATATCAGGATACCGTGTTATACTCAGTCCCGTAGAGGAGAGATATTCCAGGGTAAAACAGGAATGCCATGCGGTAAAATGGGCTATCCAACGTTTCCGCCTACAACTAGAAGGTATACCCTTCATTTTAAAAACAGATCAAAAGGCATTAAAGCGGCTGCAAAATTCTCTAAGAGAACAAAAAGCCAAGTCGTTGGGCTCAATTTCTGGAAACTTTTAAATACGTGGTGCGGCCAAGAACTAGTAAAAATAGAGAATTAGCCACAACTCTTTCCAAAAATCCAAAAAATCCGAAGAATCCGATTTACCACCTGAACCCTTTACAGTGAAAAAACCGGAGGTGTCCTTACTGGCCACTTTAACCCCGGGCAATCTCTTCGAGGAAATCATTCGGGCCCAGCAGATGGAAGGCGATGTCTCCACCGTAGTCAAGAAATGTCAGAACCTGGTAGTCAAAGCTGATCGGAATCAGAGTGAGGGAAGGTTTTTCCTACATCACAAACGAACTAACGATGGCTTCTTCCGACAATTCAAAACGTCCGAACGGCCCTGGGTACTTGTTGTACCGGAGATCTGCCAGCAACGTATACTTTTCGAATTCCACGACTGAGGACCAGCAGGACATCCTGGGGCAGAAGAGACTCTCCGAACCATCCAGCGGTCCAGGTCAATTGGTGCAACGACCTCGACAACCTAAGACCCCGTGGCGTACGATTGCGGTCGATCTGATGGGTTCCTACACCCGTTCGCCCTGAGGAAAGCGATTTTTACTAGTGGCGACCGACCTACATTCCAGATAAGTAAGGGCCTTCCCTCTAGGCTCATCAAAAGCCCTCATAATTACTTCCCTTGTAGAAAGAGAAGTTTTCAGCCGATTCGGATACCCCAAGGCCTTGATCACCGATAACGGACCTCAGTTCACGAGTAACAAGTTGAAAGAATCTCGTGAAAAATGGAACTGCGAAGCTTGGTATACACCGTCATTTCATCCACAGGCTAATCCGGCGGAACGTAGGAACCAAGAGATAAAGAAGATGATGCGAATCAGGCTAGTAGACAAGCCCCATAAAAACTGGGACGCCGACATACACGAAATCTTGTTTAATACAAGGAATCGTCGAAATACCGCTAAAAGTCAGACGCCTAGTCAGGTTCTTTCCGGCATCTCACTGGTGCGACCGGGGGAATCGATTCTACCCCAACTTGAAACCACGGATCCTGAACGGGATAAAAGAATTCAAGAGATCAATCAAAGACAACAACATTATCAAAAGAAGTATTTCGTTTCAGCACCTTTCGGACCCCGATTTAGGGTCGGTGATCTAGTCTGGACTCGCTCTCATTATTTGTCCGATAAGCCGAGAGGGTTTAACGTAAATTTAGCACCCCGTGGAAATGGTCCCTATGCTATTGTAAAGCATCTAGGGGGAGAGGTATACCAAGTACAAATCGAAGAACGACTACTTACTTTCCACGGCAGAGATCTTCAGCTAGCGCCCGTCCGAACCGATCTGATGGCAAAGTCGAAGTCCGCTGGAAGGAAACAGCCGGCCAAACAGTTCTCCAACCCCGTGGAACTCATCGCAATTCAGGGAAGGTTGAAAAAACCTTCAGTCGGTCCAACTGACCTGACTTCATCGACAGGAGTTCCAGCATTCAAATATGGGACCATGAAGGGTCGTAACCTTCGTAACAGCCAAGGGCCAATGATTTTAAACAGCCCTGGCACCCCACTAAATCGCTTACGCGCTAAGCAACTGCCGGCCAACTCACGTAGGGCCCCCGTGGTCTTTCCGACCACCACTTCTGGAGAACGGAATCTTCAGACTTACTCAAGTCTGACTGTGTTAAACAGCGCTGACACCCCACTAAATTGATCACGCGTTGAGCAATTCTTGCCCAACTCACGTAGGGCTCCCGTCGTCGTTCCGACCACCACTTCTCAAGAACGGAATCTTCAGACTTACTCAAGTCTGACTGTGTTAAACAGCTCTGACACCCCACTAAATCGCTCACGCGCTGAGCAATTCCCGCCCAACTCACGTAGGGCTCCCGTCGTCGTTCCGACCACCACTTCTCAAGAACGGAATCTTCAGGCTTACTCAAGTCTGACTGTGTTAAATAGCTCTGACACCCCACTAAATCGCTCACGCGTTAAGAAATTGCCGCCCAACTCACGTAGGGCCCCGTGGTCGTTCCGACCACCACTTCTGAAGAACGGAATCTTCAGACTTACTCAAGTCAGACTGTGTTAAACAGCTTTGGCATCCCACTAAATCGCTCACGCGTTGAGTATTTGTCGCCTAACTCACGTAGAGCCTCCGTGGCCGCTTCTATCGCTACTACAGAAGAGCCTCATCCTCAGAATCACCGAAGTTCAACGGTGTAAAACTCCCCTGAACTCCTACACAACAGCTCACGCGTTGAGTTTCCACCGCCCCGAGTACCTTGGGGACCCAAGTCCAATTCACCCACGTTTGTAAATCCTAAGGAAACCTATACTACCAGTGAAGGCCCAAAGGGAACACCTCTAAAATCAGTGGCAAATGGAATTGATCCCGTGGCAATATCCATAGCCGCTTAGCCTAGAGTTCAGCACTTAATGGAAGAACTGGTTCAGCCCGAGCAGACAGGGCTTGGAAATGTCAAACAACCACGAAGAAAACGTGGTCGCCCACCAAAAATAGTCATCACGCTCGTGGAAGTGGGGCAACCGGAAGTTCGGCGCCATGACTTCGATCACGACGCGATCAGAATTCACCACAGCACTAAGGAAATTCATCAGCATCGTGGGAGATGACCGTGTAACGCGCTAGGTATAGGTAGTATGTAAGCTAGTTTAATTTAAGTCGACATTTCCACTGTATGCCTTGAAAAGGTACCTTCTTTGTAAATTATTATATGGCTCGGTACCCCCATAAATAGTTTATGTAATATGTGGAGCTTCTCAAGATAGGTTTTCATCAGTTAAAAAGTCATGTCGAATTTCTCAAGTACGGTTTCTTGCAGAGCTTATCAAATATTTGAAGGCCCTATGCGAATGGTCGTTAGATACGATACGATTTTTCCACCCGTTAAATCTAAATTAAGTACTGCACGAATTGTGAATCACGCATATCTAACATTATAATTATCCTTTCAATCAAAGCCCCTTTTAATGGCAAAACACTGTCGGAACGGCATCCGAAGACACCGTGGAATTGATACCACTTTCTTCTGCAGCACGAATACCTTTCCATGAAATAGAATTCCAGCGAAAACAAGAAAACGGTTTTCTTTTCTTCGGATTTGCCGTTACGCAGCTGTTTGGCCATTTTCAAGCGATTTGCGCCAGTGGTACTGGTACCTTACTTTCACCATAAGCGGCACCGAATACGTGCGGAGGGAATAGGGGGCCCGATGACCAGACCAGTCGCTATGCGATCAAGACACAGTTCTCACTTCGTCTGCCACGAGTACGGGTCAGACAGAAGTCCGCGCCGTGAAAAATACGCAAGTTCTGGTCAAGGCGAGTGTGATTGCTATACATATATTAAAAGGAATAAGCCAAGTGTTAACCCACTAGAAGAAAAACGGAACAAAACTTTTTTCCCGCCATTTCCTCCTCTCCATTTCTTTCGCCACTCTTAATTCTTAAGATTCCCGAGAGTCTTCCCTACGCCATGGAGGAGGATGTCGGCCAGCCGGGCAGGAACAACCTAACTCTGCCTCAAGGAATAGTGAGTGTGTTCTAGAAAGGAAAAAAAACCAGGGTTTATGATCCCTTTCACTTAGCACCAGAATCTCTTTTCACCAAAAGGGTTCAGCGCGGGTCTAATTAAAAAAAAAATGTGTTAATTACATCGTTTGTTTCTTAACTTAGCGACGGACTCTCTCTTTACCGAGAGGGTTCAGTACGTGTATAATTAAATAAGACATTTTATTAATTAAATCGTTTTTCCCTTAACTTAGCGCCGGACTCTCTCTTTTCCGAGAGGGATTAGCATGGGTATAATTAAATAGGAAATTTTATTAATGAAATCGTTTTTCCCTTCATTTATCGCCGGGCTCTCTCTTCACAGAGAGGGTTCAGCAGGGGTCTAATTAAACAAGAAATTTTATTAATTACATCGTTTTTCCCTTAACTTAGCGCCGGACTCTCCCTTCACCGAGAGGGTTCAGCCTGGGTTTAACTCAACAAAATTCTTTTTATCAATTAAATTGTTTTTTCCTTAACTCAGCTGAGAGGGCTCGGCTCCGGTTTAATCAACCGAACTACCCCTCAATTAACTTATTTCCCCTCCAGGTAGGTGAACCTACGAAAAAAAAACAAGAAAAGGAAGAGTCTGGCTCAGCGATAGACAGCTAGGCGCCAACTAGCAATAGCTGAGCCGCTGGCTAACCCCGGGCAGTACGTACCGCTGTCGACGAAACGTCGCCGCAAAAAGACGGGTAAAGGTATATCTCCCCGGCAAAAGCTCCAACTCCTCCTTTAGGCTGACCCAACAAACAACCGGAGAAGAAAGAGATATTTTAACTCTACGGGCCTCGCCCTTCAAGCTTTCTCCGAGAAAAAGTCCTTCCCCTCGCTCGAAGAAACGTTCACCACCGACTCGACCAGTATTCAGCCCCGGCTTTTCTGGACAGCGATACCTGGGCCGAAATTACCGTGTAAGAGGCCCCGCCCTCCTAGTAGGAAGAGTATCCGTTTCCGGCCTGACCAAGAAAAACAACGTTTTTAAGAATTTTTTTTTCTTATTTCTCAACATAATCTCCTCCAAGGCTGATACATTTCTCATAGCGGTGTTC
>NC_046660.1:109995977-110019793 GCF_010883055.1 Belonocnema kinseyi | reverse complement strand
CTATAGCTACAAGCTATCTAAGGATGGTACTATAGAACGCCACCTCAAGGTAGGCCTAGTGGCGACATCTCTTGGTCAGGCCGGAAACTTATCAATCCACCCATGATAAGCCACCTATTAAGAAGAAACCGAGGTCTCCCCTCCAGTATCTCACTGGCAGGGCTAGCAAGTTACGCTCGCCAAATGCATGCTCCCCCGGAAGCAGCAGATTCTGACCCAGATCTACAGAGGAATCGATCCATCTCATGCCACGGACCATACCGACCCCTCAGGACTAACTTTGTCCTACCCTAAACAACGTAGTCTGAACAATCCCCAGCGGCTTAAATCAGTCGTCGTCCGACCATCCACCTCGTCGTTAGCTCGCCGCAGCCTCTTCTAAAAAGAGAAAAAGAACGAAAGGACAGAAGGTCTCCTATGTTCTCAAGCGGCACCTACGCTTGTATTCGACCGAGATATATACAAGTGTGTAATGCCTTCCCGCCTACCAACTTTTTTTGATATTTTATATTTATGTTACTGGAATAATTACTAGAATTTTCATTTTTTCAACCTTACAATAAAGAACTTCTTTCCATTTGCATTTCACGTTCTGGTATCAATTTTAATCAATTAATTATTTTCTCGAGGGGAACTTGTAAAACCCTTGACAGGTAACACGGGTAAATAGCTGTCAATGCAATAAGTAATTTAATGTTATTGTGCTTAATTATACATAAATTAAAAAAAGAAAAATTAACTGGACTCAAACTTTTAAAATTTTCATTTTTCCTGATGAAATTTAGAAATTTGGTAACTTAAAAATTTGAAAAGAATTTTTCCTAAATATTGATTTGATTTCAAATCATCTAAGTACGTTTAAAAATCATATTTAATAGATCGAGTTTCAAGAACCTTTTTGCCTAAGTTCGAAAGTATCGGAGAAAATATCGGATATTTTCCTTCTGTGAATACAAAATTTCTGGTAATAGATTATGGCAAGGTGTTAGTTAATTTTTTAAATATTGCAACCATCGCATCACACTTCAGAATTTTTCAAAGACAGGGTCTTTTAAGAAACATGTTATAATTTCTACCCAGGAAGAACTTTAATGTCATTATTAAGAAATCTCGTAAGCCATAACACGTCATCACATAACCTATAATCAAATTAGGAATTAATAGGGAAATAGAGCAAGGATCTACAAAGGGACTTACTGTTCAGTCGGGAAATAGAAAGGCACCCTCGCTCGAATCTGGTCAGAGAGTCTAGACTAGTGCTTTTTCTACAAAGCGTGACGTTCTGGTCGGGTCATTTCCAGATTTCCCGTTCAGCGCCCCAATAAAGTTAGGGCAAAATAACTAGCACCCTACCATAATCGAGTCGCAATTTCAGCACGAGGAGGAAAACTAGCGTCAAGGATTTTAAATTAATTAAATAAAATTGGACGAAAAAAGTGTTGAAAATAATATTTCTATTTAACAGAATGATTGGTTGGATAGACCAATTATATTACCCCTTATTTTGTAACCTTTTGCGATTATTTCGAAATACTACTTTAATTCAAAAACCTTGCAATGGCCCCTATTGCTTGCAATGCTTTAGATTCTCTTTGATAATCTATATAACTTCAAGAACCCCCTTTTGTACCTATCCTGCGAACCCTCCAGCAGTTATCTTCGGGAACCCCCCTGGTTACCTGATTTTGGGAACCTCTGCTAGTGTGTATTTTAAAGACCCCTTTTATATTAATTTTGAGAATCCCTCGTACTTTTGAAACCGTTTTTGGTATTCAACTACTTGCGAACTTTTTTTTAGTATATATTTCTGAAACCCCTTGGATAATTGTCTGGACCATCCCCTATGCCTATTTTCGAGAACCCTTACTTTATGCGTACCCCTATGAAATTTATATTTTCCTCCCCATTGTTATGTATAAATCAGAACCTCTAATTTCTTTTGTTCAGCTGCTGACTTAGTGATCTTTTTTTGGTTTCATTAGTTGTCTTTCTTTGCAGCATTTTATAGTATCGATTTTTCCCTTCAGAATAATTCAATTGCGATCCCGCTCTTAATTTTTCTGTTAGAAATTTTTAAACTCTTGTTGCGATATAATGTTGATTTAATGTGTTAGGCTAGGACGCGTTATGATATCGTGAAGAATATCTCTATTAGACGAACAAGGTGACGGTCTCGGGACAACCAAAGTGCATAGAATAGCGTTCTCAGATTATAAGATTATTACGGAAAACTTATTATTTCCAGAGAATTTTAAGTATACTAACTACTTGTATGGAGACCATATAGCTGAAGAATAGGATAAATGAAAAAATGGGTTCGTTTGAAAGTACAGATGGGTAAACAGTATGCAACATGTGACGTTACTAAATTTCTGCAACTCGCAAATTCAAATTTACGTAAAATTACGTCAATTAAATTACTCTTGTGTTTACTCTGCCAGCATGAAAATTCGGCACCCCTCGCTTTCGTTATACTTTTATTGTATTCTTTAGTTATCTATTATTTTCTTATTTTGTTGCGTGCCATGGATCTCAGATGAACAGAAGACAACACAAGCCGACAAAATTTGATAAAAGTCAAAAGCCAGAAAGCAGACCAAACATTTCCGAAGGATTTGTTCGGCTAAATCCGAATCCAAACTCAAAATTGCTCCTCTACGTCAGGTTTTCAAGATATCCTAACCTGAAAGTGCAAGAACAAGTTTTCAGCTGTTTTTGAGGTTATGTAACTGTACAAGAAAAATGTCTTCCACAAAGCTAATATGGAATTGGAAAGTGCTACTGTTCCCCTTTCAAACCTACTTAGATGTATTAGGATACCTTAATTTTTCACCAAAATATTGTAATTTGAAATTTTTTATTTTAGAGTTTTAAACCATTAACGCTGAAGTGTTCAGACTTATACAACGCATTCTCTATTGCTGACCGTACGATATTTTTTCTTTAAAATATTATCTCAGGGGTTTTCCAGGGTGCCCTTTCTATTGCCGGTATCAGTTTTTTATTATAACCCCTAGAAGATCCAATATGGCGGCCACAATTTAGGGCTTTAAAAAATAACAAAGGATCCCGCACAAAATACCAACAAAAAAGCGTACAGTCGTTTGGAACCAAGCTTTGCACATTGATAAAACAATAAAAATATGGCACCCGTATCTTTTCATTTCTACGGAAGCCGTTTCCTAGGGGTAGAAACCACCTCTAACAAGCCACAAGCATGATAACCCACCTGACTCTGGGAACAATAAGTTTAGTCGCATATTTTTCTTGGAATAATAAAGTTCTATGCATCCTTGAAAACCCCTAAGATAATATTTTGAAGAAAAAATACGGTACCATCAGCAACAGAGAATGCGTTGTATAAATCTGAACACCTCAGCGTTAATGGTTTAAAACGCTAAAATAAAAAATTTCAAATTGCAATATTTTGGTGAAAAATAAAGACATCCTAATAAATCGAAGTAGGTTTGAAAGGGGAACAGTAGCACTTTGCAATTCCATATTAGCTTTGTGGTAGACATTTTTCTTGTACAGTTACATAACCTCAAAAACAGCTGAAAAACGCGTTCTTGCACTTTCAGGTTAGGATATCTTGAAAAGCTGACGTAGAGGAGCAATTTTGAGTTTGGATTCGGATTTAGCCAAACAAATCCTTCGGAAATGTTAGGTCTGGTCTCTGGCTGAAAAATTTGCCGGCCTGTGTAACTATCAATTATATCTTTATGGTTAGAATTAACTGTTCTGCCCTGAATTTTAGAAGGATGCGCGATAAAAATAATCCTTTCTATTCCTAATGGCAGAATCTGTTATCAAACCTTGGATGTCAGAAGGATTTGGACACAAAAATTGGAAACAAGGCTAATAAGATTTCTAAGATATTTGTCGAGCCTGATTTTTTAAGTGTTGTCATGGAAAAACAAAAGAAAGTTTAACGGATATTTTGTTAAAGTTTATCCTGTAAAGTGAATTTGTGTTGTAGCGAATATTTCATCAGAAATTGATGTAAAGTTTATCTTCTGTTTTCTTTGTTCTCTCTTTCAGAAATACTGGGGAAAAAAGTGAAAATAATAACATTTTCTTGGGTTTATAAACTGTCCAATATATTCGATTTTTTCACAAAACTGTGCACATTTTTTCTTTGATCCCGCCAACATGTGAACTTGGAACAAATAAGTCGCAATAATTTCAAATTGTGAAATTGTTTATAAATCTAGTATTCAAGAGTAAGAAACTTTCGAATGTTTGAAACTTATTTCTTCTAAGTGCAGAAATTTCATTTCAACAACATTTCAGTGAGAAACGTGACAAAAATATTCGAGTTTCAAGTAAGAAAATTAAATATAACTCTTTTCACAAAACATTTTCGGTCCGGCACGGGTTGTTTCTCGCAAGCGGTGAGAATTTTATTGGTAAGTATATAAGGACTACTTTAGCCAATACCTACAGCGTGCGATATTCTATTTTAGGGAAGTGCGTTGCGTGCATTATATATATTTATGTTAGATTAGGCTACAGAATGATATTCATGTTTGTGTGCGTACAATAAGTTAAGAATGGGTCTCTCGTGTGTGTCGTCCAGCCATCTTTGCTTCCTTCCTTGGGATATACACATTAGGCTAAATATAGAAGCCCTTATGTAAATCGGAATATTTTTTTTCGTGTTAGAAAGGATGCGCAGAAAGCACATAACTGTGCCATGTTTTTGATTTGAGAGGCGTTCTGTGAAATATCCAGTCTTTCACTTTGTTTTTAAAGCACTTTAGTTTCAAAAATTTTAAAGCTTCCCGTTGCTAAAATTACTGTGCCATTTAAGAATTCTTCCTGCATTATATTTAATTCTCATATAAACAGTTCTGTAGAATTTAAAATAACGTAGGTCTGTAATTATTACGGATTTTTTCTAATATCCACCACATCGGAACTAATTCTGTAATTCCTCAAGTGCACATTTTTTCCGTTTATGGCACTTTCAGTAATCAAACTTTGTATTTCCTTGGCCAAGTTTTTTCTCCTGTTTTAGCACAAATTGCTGAGAAAGGCATTTTCAATTTCCATTTGGGAGTAACTGTCCATAAGTTAGAATGTCTTTCGTTTTTTGGTTGATTTTGAAACGCTTTCAAAATCTTTCGGAGATTTTCAGCCTGCTTTTGCTTAAACAAATGTTATTACGAAGTCTGATAATAACCATTTTTCGTTTCATTTATTGAACTTTTCTTAATTATAACATGAATTCTTCCGTTTTTTTCAGATGTACGTTCAATGGACGTAGAAGAAATTTCTTGTAAATAAATCTGATATTCGCCTATGACTGATTTATGAACAGCAATAAAGTATTAGTCTGGTAACACATGTTTTAAAAATAGAGACGAATTCAAATTACTGTCTTTGACGATGATACTTTCTGTGTTACTTTATAGTACCGCAAAATGCAAATGATCTCTGCCTGATACAAATGCCAAAGATTCGAGAAAAATGGAGAAACAGTAGCATATCCGTGTTATCGTCATTTGTTTCGCCATAGCCTTAGAATAACAAAAAATAATCTGAGAAGGCATTAGAAATATTTTAAACGAATTTCAGAGTGTAGCACAAAAGCAAATCATTAGAGAAATTAAGCTAAATTATTATGGTTCAGCTAAATAAAAACACTGACTTGAAAAAATACGAGTATTTTAATAGAGAAATGACCAAATGATTGTTTATTGCATTTTTTAAAAGATAGCATCAAATTTAGCAACTCATTTAAAATGTTGTGTCAATTATCAATAAGTTGACAATTAAAAAGACTGATATAAAAAAAATATTTTTATTGACAAATGCCCAAATAATACATTTGTTTATTAAATTTTTTTTAAAAACTATATAATTAATTTATCAATGATGAATTTTGCTGAAATCATCACGAAGTTCCCAATTACAAAAAACTGACCACGAAGAAAACGAATTTTTCTGTCCACAGATGCTCGAATAATGCATTTGTTTGTTAAATTTATTTCCAAAAATCATAAAAATTATAAACTCCTTGTGAATGTTGCTAAATTTATTATGAAGATTCGAATTAAACGTCTGACATCGAAAATAAACGATTTTTTCCGCCGACAGATGCCCGAATAATGCATTTGTTTATTAAATTTGTTTAAACAGATCATAAAATTGAAAAAAAAATGAAGAATTTTGCTAAAGTTATCATGAAGTTCCTAATTTAACAAGTTAAAATAGAAAAAAACGAATTTTTTCTCTACAAATGCCTGTTTAATTCATTTGTTTACTAAATTTGTTTAAAGACATCATAAAATTTATTAACTTATTATGAATGTTGCTGAAATTTTCATGAAATTCCCAACTGAAAAGACAACGAAAAATTATGAGTTTTGCTAAAATTATCTTAAAGTTCCAAATTAAAAAAAAAACAAACATAAAAAAGCAAATTTTTTAATCAAAAAGTGCCTGATTACTTTATTTGTTCATTATATTTGTTTATAATATAAGCAATTATAATCTAAAGAGAAAATTTTTGAAACATAATATTGTTTCCCTTTGAATTTTTTGCATTATAACTTGAAAAAACGTATAATTATGGAAAATCGTAGAAAACATTTTTTCAAGAAATAATTTGTTTATAAAAAATTTTCTGTTTATTTTCTAGTCGCAACATTTTTAACTAATGTTACTCTATGCAACTTAGGCGATTTCAACAATTTTCCTATTATTGACGAGCACCATGAACGTCAAACAGAAAAATGGCTATTTTCTTCGGTACATTCGTTTATTTATAAATAACTTAAAAACCTAATTCGAATATCGGGCTTGACAAATCTCTTAGAAATCTTATCAGATTTTTTTCAGAATTTCTTTTCGAAATCGATCAATATTTGTGGGCTGTGCGTTATTTTAAACCAAAAACTACATTTTTTCCCGATGTGCGTCGCCAACACTGTTAACGGATCCTTACACCCCTTCTGTATATTATATTGCTACTCCTTCTGACAGCCAAGGTTAGATACCAGATTTTGCCATTAAGGATAGAAGGGATTATTTTAATCGCTCATCCTTCTGAAATCCAGAGTAGGACAGTTCATTCTGTCCATAAGGATCTGAGCTCCAATGCACCTTCCTGGTGAAGATGGACCGGGCAGTTATCACCAATTTTTACATGGAATAGGTAACATCGCCCAAAAATAATTATCCCTAAATATGTTTCTGTTGTGAAAAGGCATGAAAGTTGGTGAGGTTTCCCTTTTGTCGTTTGGCCTGAAAAGCTAAGCATTGATTGAGGTTCGATTTCCTATTTACATAGACCGCACAAATATTATTATTTTATAGTTTGAAAAATTAGCGTTAAAAACATTACCTTAGAAGAAGAGACTGTATATGAAGTTACTAGTACGTATATCATGGAAGATTATTAATCAATGATGAAAAAATGGATGGAGAGATATCCAAGCGTAAAAACTTTTCTTTAAGCCGCAACTTTAGTGTGCCGCCAGTTTTTATTGTGTGCAGAGATCACTAGAGAGATTGATCAGCACCCGTGTCGGAGCGATGTTATGGAACGAACGTGCGGTTTCACTAAGCAACACAAGAATTCTTAATTGATCTAAAATTGATCTATTCTTATACATATCCCTTACATACAATTTACCATATAAATTTCTCGATCGCTGATAGTATAACGAGACTGGAACCACGCGAGTTACGTTTACCCCGAAGGGGATTTGGCTTACTGGGATAATAATGCAAATAATAAATAATTCTAAAGTGTAAACCTACGCCATAAAAAGATAGAATAATTGCACTAAGACAAAACCATATGGATTGGAATGTAAATCATAAACGAATTCAGACATGTTCAAATATCAAATATGGTAAGAATCTCTAACGTTCAAAATTCAGAATCACGTTCGTAAAGTTCTAAATTTACACTTTTTGAAGAAGTAATACTTTACCATTGGTTTTTAAAGTTATTTTTAACAGAAGTCAGAATGGTTATACTTAAAGTTACGAACTTAATTGTTCTATTTTTCAGCATCCGAATTCACGATGCATCCAATTTTACAAGCTCATGATTTCTTTTCGCAGTGCGACACATAAATCGCTAATTAAAAAATTATTAAATAAATAGAAAAATGGTAGACATTTTCATGACTCTGATGGATGGGTTTATCGTCAAAGCAGAGAAAATTTCTCTAATCTGGCAATTTAATTTGTAAAAATCTCGTGTGTTGTGTGCTCTTAAAAAGTCAGAAATCTTTTTTTCAAGCAAACCAATCGGAAAATAATATTAGATTTCATTAGCCTAGATCAAAAAGTTATTCATAGTTTCTATATAATGGACAAGAAAATAATATTTTTAATTTGTTAAATACATTTTTCTGTATAAAACAAATAAAAAATATCAGTGTTTTGCCCACTATATATATATGAACAGTATATATG
Organism: Belonocnema kinseyi; assembly: GCF_010883055.1. Taxonomy (NCBI): domain Eukaryota; kingdom Metazoa; phylum Arthropoda; class Insecta; order Hymenoptera; family Cynipidae; genus Belonocnema; species Belonocnema kinseyi. The sequence continues at coordinate 110,011,357 of NC_046660.1, read as the reverse complement.
TATAACTTCACCTAGTTAGATGACTTTTCATGCATTAATTGTCACAGAATTTCTTTTCTCTTTTATACTTTCTTTTTTATACTCTCGGCGAGATGTGCAGAAGAATTCATTTTTTTGATAAAACATTACAAAACAGAAGCTTTATATTATTGTCATATTGGAATTTTATATTTAGTTATTAAATAAAATACTTCCGAGAAAAAACGTAATCAACTTTTTGGGACGAGTTTTATTAAATTAACACCCAACGTTTCGGAAACATACCGTTTCCATCATCAGGGGAACGAATTATTAGTAATGCATTCTATGAAATTATAAAAACACTAAACCTATTAAAATTATAAAATAAAAATGTACAGTAATTGTAATGATATTACACTTACAAATTATTAACATAAGTCATTTGTCACCGTATGGAGTATGTCATTTTTTTACAAGTTTAATTATAATGCTAACAAAGTTAAGTTGAATGATAGTTTCCTATTTATAAATTATGTATCACATTTGTTCTGTAAACTAAAAATGAATAACTATATTGTTTAATATACTCACAGATAACTCATTTGTTATTTTTATAAAAATATTTACAGGCAGAAGGGATTTTTTTTCCTTTTGAATAATAACTAGGACTACGAAAATGGAAAACTTGAAAGAACCAAATTCAAAATTGAATTTATGAAATGTAAGGAATTTACTTTAAACTTAAATAGAGCATTATTTATTCAATTAATATCATTTTTGCGCACCCTTCTCAATGATTCATGTGTATTTTCTTTTATTTCAGGTAAGATTATTCAGGACAAATATCCTAGCGTATGACGATACATTAAACTATAGACTCGTTTATTATATATTTTTTTGCAACAATTGAAGACCACAAAAGCTACAGAAAATTACACATGCATATTTTATTGACGGTCGAAGAAAGGACTGATTTGATTTTTATTGAATCTGATTAAGAATTAACTATAGACCGATTCAGTGCTTGAAAAAGCAAAAATTTTCTTATTATCCACACTATTGGCTCGTGATATATTTTTTAGAACGTTTCTTAATAACAGAAAAAATGGATCTACCTTCCTGTTATTATCTTCATGAGAAAATTAATAAATTGCAATAAATAGCTACTTTAATTTTATTTAAAATAAAGTGATAGGTCAATATTTTAGTAACTTTTTTATTTTCTAAAATTACACCGACAAAATAACCATCCTCTTTATGGAGAGGCGCATAGTTATGTTATGCGATCTTCATCTGCTTTCAGAGGAAAGCATTTATTCGCAAAAATAATCTCTTTGGAAAGACGCTCATAAATTATGTACCGCGTCTGACCATACCAGACTGCAACGTTCTCTTGTTACACGAGTTTCGAGTAAATAACATCGCTACTAGAATTTTTTATGCTTTTATTTGGCGGACGGTTATTCTTCAACATTTGCGCTCTATGTACTTGAGGAGATTCGTCCCTACTGAAACCATAAATAGCTCGTACTTAGATTACATAGTACGATTCTTCGCATAATTATTTGTTTAAAGATTTATAAAAACTTATAGGTTCCACGTTAATGGTGTGAAATATGCTATACCGCTAAAGAATACATTTTTAAAAATCTGGTTGCTATTCATATAGTTCAAGTAAAACTATAAATAAAGTAGTGATAAATATTGAATCTTAATTTTATAGGAATGTGTGTATTCAATCGTCATTGAAACATTTTTATGAAACTGAAGAATTTTAGATCAGTGTTCCTGGTGATATTAGACAAAGCTGGCTTTTTTACACTATTATTCACGGACAACCAGAATCTCGGCAAAGGTACATTCAAAAATTTCCAGTGGTACAGGCTAAGAGATCTCACACGGTTCTAGCAAGTGATCATGAATTTCATGTGATAAAAGTTTTGAAGGGAATTCAACAGGGCGTTATGAGGGAAGGAGGAGGGTATATGCGGGTGTATTACATTAAATTTCTTATTGTCAATTTTCATCTCATAAAAATTGTAGCTTCTCAATGCTAAGCGCTGAAGTTCTGTAAATTGTTTATTTTTAATTGTTAGTCAATTAAAAATTTTCAATGCTTCAGTCTGTCCAATTAAATTGTATGGTTACTTGAATGTTGTAGCCACGCTAACTTTTGAAGGATTTATCCAATCGATTTACCCTTTGATGCACTTCCTAAGGTTCCGAAAATGAAGGTTAGGTTCGTTAAGCAGATATTTTCAACGAAAATTTAAAATTTTAGAGCATTTTCAAAATTTGACAATTTTTTTTTAAATTTAAATAAATAGTGACAAAGTGTCTTATAGATAGGTAGAAGAATTCCTAATTATTAAAATAAAATTTTGAATTTTGATGAAAATTAGAAAAGCTATATACTTTTCAAAAAATTTAAAATTTAAAAAAATATATAAAAAATTAATTTTTCATAGATCCAAAAATTGTATTCAAAACTTTCACTAGATATCAAATATATTTAGAAACTATTAGAGTCAAATTGTTCTATTAAGGGGGTCTTTTGGTGTAACGGCCGTTGTCTAATGCTATTTTGGGGGATTTTTTTTGAAAACCGTTGAAACAAACCATACGCCATTTTATTCGCGAGACTTGAGACTCTGCACAGAACTAAAATAAAGATAGAATTTAAAGAAAATTTTTGTTTGTAAGTTTCAGAAAAAATTCAGTTTTACTCCTTTCTTTTGGGGTCTATACAAGTGCTAAAAAAAACTAACGAAGCAATCTTAATTCTTTTAGTTTAACTTGAAGTTGTATATGCGCTAGAGATGCTGTATAAATTTGAGCAGAAACAGTCAAATAGTTTTCGAGATACCATGGCAGCAGCGTAAAAAATCTTGTTTTGAGAAAAACATGTTTAAAAGTTGTTGTATATAATTCATAATAAAAATTGCCTCATCATCAATCTGCTATGTTTGAACCATAGAATACATATATTACGTACGACTTTTTTCTATTGTTTAAATAAAGACGAGCATAAAATTGCTGTGAAGTTGAGAAGGACACAACGATATAAACAAACGAAAAACCTCTTGCGTTATTTTTCGATGATCCCTGTGTCGATGCACGCTTCCTATACCAGCTTCGGTTTGCGCGTGTAACTTTTCAACCACTTCAAATCGCAAAAAATCCTTTCACCCACGTCTTTTATAAATTTTTTAGACGTTATTTATGAAGAAAAAAAATCGACTTTTTTCTGACACATTAGACACCCCCTTAAATAAAAATTCAAATGTTAAAGCTTTTTCAAAACTTCAATAACAATTTTTTACGCGTTTTAGAAACTTTTGTCAAATTTTCTTTTACACGGAAAAAAGACTTGTAAATTATCCTCACGAAATTTTTTAATTGTATAACATTTCAAAAAGTGATATGCTCTTCAACATGTTGTAAATTTTCAAAAAAAAAATATATATATATTTTCTAATGGGTTAAGAAATATCAATCCCCCGTGTGGAAATAGCCCGGGTTAGGCCTGGTACAACAAGGGTTCTGGTCGGAGACTGGCCGGGCTACGTTTGCTTTTTAAGAGCCTAGCCGTGCGCTGGTCGAGGACTCGCTGGACAAAATTTACGTCAAAAGCCCAGTCGGGGGCTGACTGGTCTCTGATTTTCTGAACTGTAGCTTATGAGGATGGCTTTTTCAACGAGTTTCAACTTGTCAGTTTAGCGCAGTGGTTAGCACTCCCGACTGCTAGGCGTTAGATTTAGGTATAGATATATGTAGGCTCGATACCCCGTAGCGTTAGAAATTTTATTTGTAATGTAATGTTTAAAAATGTAATATATGTATTTACTCTAAGCGGCACTATTAATATTTAAAGTCAAAATACTCGCAATGATTTAATATTTATTTTTAAAATCTTTTTTGTCTCTCAAAGACTACGTGAAAATAGTTCATGTTGCCTGTGTGTTGGGCGTGTGGAATTTTATATATTAATATGCTGCAATTCTACAGTAAAAAAGAATCAAATTGATCCCCTAACTCAGTGATAGATGCTCTTCATACAATTGAAATACGAATTATTTAAATCTAGTAAAGCAGCTATTAATCTTTTCCGGGCCACGGCATAGAATAGAATCTCAAATATTATTTAAAAAGCGGTTTATTTTCGCTTAAAATCAACCAAAATGTGCATTTGTTTATATAATTTATTTATAAAATAAACAACTATTGCTGGTTTGAAATTTTTTTTTTTAGAAAACATCATTGTAAATATGATTTCAGCAAGGTGAGAGGAAAAACCGATTAATTTTTGTTTAAAAACGTCCAAAATGTGAATTTGTTTATATAATTTGTTTATAAAATGAACGAATATTTATGGGTGGCAAATTTTTTTTCGAAAAGATCACTGCCAACATAATTGCAATACAATAGGAATAAAAAACGGTTCCTTTTCGCCTAAAAACGTCCAAAATGTGAATTTGTTTATATAATTTGTTTATAAAATGAACGAATATTTATGGGTGGCAAATTTTTTTTCGAAAAGATCACTGCCAACATAATTGCAATACAATAGGAAGAAAAAACGGTTTCTTTTTGCCTAAAAACGGCCAAAATGTGAATTTGTTTATATAATTTGTTTATAAAATAAACAAATAACATTTGATGTTAAATTTAAATATTCACCTAGCATCCTCACAATGAAAGCAAGCGATTTCAGAGCAGAAATATACGTTGAAGCCGAATAACCCTTAATGTCGAGTATTTGTTAATACAATTTGTTTATAACAATTAACTATGCAAGTTAAGAATTTTTTTATATTTCTTATACCCCTGTGCACTAAATTCAAGGGACAAGAAGTATAAGAAAAATTTTGTCTAGAAGATAAAAAATGAAATTAGAAAAATCGACATTTTTTTCGATGTTTGCATTAAAATAAAAATTAAATAAACAAACAAATAAAAAATCTACAGTCACCATTTTCTGAAAAATTTAGTTCTGAATTTTTCAAAAAAAAAATCTAAAATCGGTGCATAATTGCGTTCTAAATGTCATTTTGAACCTCGTTTTCCGATTTTACCCCACTGTGCAGCGTTTTCCAATTGGACACAAATTATCGAGCGCGCAGCGCGAGTTTCGTAATTAGGATGTAATCTTCAAAGCTGTAGTTGCTTTGAGAACCTTCTTCCAAAACAAATTGAACGAAATTTCAGTTACAATTTGAGGCTGTAATTCCTCAAAAGTTTGAATTGCAGTTTTCGATTTAAGTGCTAATATGTACGATATGTGAAAAATGTAATTTAAGTGTACTTTAAATAGATTAAATTTACCCTGATCCATTGCAACTCGTTTCTTCCCTGCTGTTTTATAAAATTAAACCAAATAATATTTTATAACATTGTGATCTTATTTTTAATATTTTGTTAATATGTTGTTATTTTACTTAATCGAATATACTTACGTATATTTCAAATTCTTATTTGGTGTTAAATATTGATCCTCGAGAATGAATCGCGTTACCATCGCGTTACCAACCATTATTGACAAATGATCATGAAATGCAGAAAATTAAAAACATTTGGACATATTAGATTTTATGTAATTTATTAATTGTACTGAAATTTCAGAATTTTTTTTTGATTTGTAATAAAAATGTTGGCATACCTTTTGAATATTTTCGGGCATTTATCAATTTTCCAAAGCAGGCGTAAATTTTTGAAATTTTCGAAAATAGATTGTCACTTTAACAACTGTGCGAAGTTGATATTTCACGACGTGTCTCAGTCAAGATTGTATTATCAAGATTCAGAAATTGAAAAAGGCGATCCATTATGGTTGTTGTCATTTCATGAATATTAGGTACATATTTGCATGAAACATGTTAACTAGGTTGTCTTGGGCATGCTGATTTTAAATTAAACGTCCAAATTTAAAGTTTAAAAATTGATTTTCAGAGATTTTTTAAAGTTATGATGCAAAATTAAACTGATATATTTTTTGCAATATTTCGCAGTTGATAATTATTTCTGAAAGTTTCAAATTTGTTCAAAGAGCAAAAGTGTGGCCTAGAGATGAAAACAGAAATTGAATGATTTGCCACAAAATTATTTATAACAATACACATTGCTTACGAATAGTGACGAGTCATAACAAATTATCAATCTTGCAGCAAATATTTTACTAGTTTCAGGTTTAAAAATCTAGCAGTTGATCAACACAGTCCATAATTTTTTTATAATATTTTTTATCATAATTTGTTTAAATATTTATAGCACTAAAAATATTTCAGCATATGGAATTTTTACAGTACGCACACTAACTGGTAGAATTCCAAAAACATTTAAAAGCCAATTCAATGATCAGAAACTCAAATTTTTCATATGAATTCAGATGAAAAAATACTAACCATTATTCAGTTTATAGTGGCATTGTTCAACACAAATAAAAATCATAGCTTCATATTATTATTAAAATCCGTCAAAAAATAGATTCTGCATATGAATATCAACAGTAAATTCCATTCTATATCCATTCTATCGTAAATAATAATGATTTTGACCAATGTGGAGCTCGTACACGCCTTGAGGCGCAAGCTTAAACAAAATAGCAATCGACCGACAAAATTTGCCACCACAAATATTAACCGATACTTTGTGAGTTATCAGTTGTTCTTTTCATTGCGTATGTCAACACGAAAAAAATAATTTAAAAAAAATTACGGAACTAATTCAAGGATAGTGGATATGGAAGATAGTTTCGTAAAACATTATTATAAAACATTATGGTTATGAAATATGTAAAAAAGCTCCGAAAACTACACACAGGGATCACTTATTGCCCTTACGTATATAATGAGACACTTAGAAGGTTTAAAACTGGAAAATCCTGCGGATTCAAACCCTGCATAACCTAAACTTAACGTCGCACTACTAACGCCTCACGCAATAATCAACTCGGTTATTGCATGCAAAGACTTTCGTCTCAAAATCTTGGCGAAGTCTCATATGCTCAATGGTCAAGGTATGTGAAAAATATATGTTCCCATATTTATCGGTAATTTTTAATTGTTATGCATCTTATTAATAGGTGAGTTTGAACAATTTTAATAAAATTTTATATTTTCATAAGTAATAGGTTAGTACCACACTTGTAATATTCTAAAATCATAAGACGCGATTCTCAGTAATTCTAAAAAAAGGCTTTTAAAAACTGCACGCAGGTTACAAACATCGCGATACGAAGGTGATTCGAGCGCTTGTTTGAACAGGCAGTAACAATCTGGATTTGTAACTAAAATGTCTGAGTTCTGAACTCGTAGAATAGATTTTCACGAATGCGTCCATGTACGGTTATTTATACTGTTAAAAAACCAAACAATTTATCGCCACGACTTTTTACGATAAAAGGGAAATTAACCGAGTTATAGCATTTTAAAAATTAAAAATTAAAATAAACGAAAATGAATGTTTTAAGCCAAACAACGCATGATATGAAAGATTCAATTTTTTCATCAAACTATGCAAAATACGAAAAAATGTGTAGTCAAAAAAATTGAGCCCCAAAAGAATCTGCAAATTTGTTTTAGAAAACTTTTCTATAGGACACGATTTTGGTACGATGCGCAGTTTTTGTTTTGTTCCTAAAAAATAACGTAAAAAGTGAAAAAATGGAATTCTTTAACAAACAACACAAGCTATGAAAAAAATTAATAGACAACAGTAGCCTATTTAAAAAATAGCGAGAAGTTTGCAATGAATAATGTTTGGATAGGATGACTTGTTCATGTTTTAATAAAAAGTAATATTAATAATAAGAAAGTTTAATTTTTTTATAAGCGGCAGAAGTGTAAAAAAATTAAATCGACAAAAGCTGTTCAGGCAAAAAAGATCTATACATTTTTTTAAAATCATTTTTACATAGAACTAGTAGATTTTCTATCATTTGTTGAAATAAGTTTCAGAATAAGAAAATGCAACTTTTGAAAAAACAAACTGCAAGACGAAACAAAAAATGTGAATACACTGAATTTGATATTATAAAGTTGAACATAATGTAGAAAAGTTTACATCTTTAAAAAAGTAGAGTGCGAAGCAAAGAACACACAATGAGAATGTGTTCGTTGAAGCCGAAGGAAGTCTAACAAAAGAGAATTCACAATCACAAAATTACAGTTATCGATATTTCGAACTTTATTTTTGAAATTTCTGTGTCCAAGAGTGGGGAAAATACAAATAGCGACATCATAGGGCGAGGTAAATACATTATCGAGCGCAAATCGCAAGATAAATATACGATGAGGCGCGAAGCGCAGGAACGAACAGTTACGCGTCCTAGGGGTGCTCAAACTTGTGATTGCAAAAGGCCACAAGAATGTGCCCGAGCTGCGTGTAGATTATTTCTATTGTAATTGACTATTAGGGCTTCCGTTTCTGGCATGAACGTGTAAAGTAGTGGTGATGGTTGATGCTGAGTTTTTCTGATATTGTGGTGAAATTTGAGGTGAGTGGATTGTGGAAGAGTGTAGAAGGGTGTGGATGTGAAAGATTAAGTGAGGGATTGTGAGATTGGAAAGGGGAGGTAGATATTTTCGAGGATTAGGACAGCTTTGTGTGGAACTTAAGGTTAGGTTGTTTGGAGGTTTGTGACAGGTTGGGAGGACTGTGTTCAACGGGTTGCTAGTAGCAGGGTTGGCTAGCGACAAAGAAAAGCGATACAGGTACTAGACCGCGACTGCAGATTGACTCAGGAAATTATAGAAGGCGGGAGAGTTTGAATTAGATTTATGGCTAGCAGAGCGAGTATCTCCGCAGAAGAAACAGATTTCGAGCAGGAAGTGTTCAGTATACTGAAAGACGAGATCTCGGAAAGGAAGGCAAGGGGTAGGTATAACAAAACTATAGAAAAGGAGAGATTAAGATCAAAAAGCGTAGTATCAATTGAGGCTTTTATCAAAAGAAAAAGAGGGGAGAGGGAAAGCAGTGAAGAGAGGGAAAATCTGGCGGAAGCGGAGATGAGAGTGATGTTCCGATGAAAGAAATTTAAAAAAATGGAAAGAAATCAGGGAAAAGTTAGAAAAGAGGACGCAGTCATTGGAACAAAAACTAGAGAAGCAGGAAAAAGATAATAATAAAAAGGTAGAGGAGATGCAAGGTATGTTGAAGAAACTTGAAAGCTCAAACCGGGATTGTGGTGGGGGCGAGAATGGGAATAAGGAAATCGAAAGGCTGAGAAAAATGTAACAAAGAATAGAAAGGAAAGAGAGGGAAGAAAGAAAATTAAACATAGCAATAAAGAGTATAAGATTAGAGGGGAAAGAGCTGAAGAAAGGGGTGGACGAAGTAATAAAAAGGATTGATCCTAAGGTAGGAAGGGCAGAGCGAAGAGGTGAGATAATCGTTCTGGTGAAACTAAAGAAATGGGAACATAATAAGGAGGTGATGACAAAGAAGAGGTTGTTATATGGAAGCCCAGAGAGAATAGAGGATGATTTGACATGAGTAGAAAGGAAAATGCAGTATAAATTAAGGAAAATAGCAGAAGAGGAAACACAACAACGAAAAAAAACATGGGTTAAGTATGGTAGAATACAGATAGACGGAGTATGATGGGATTGGGATAAATATAGGGAACAGATAGTAAGAAATGAGGTGCAGGGAAACCAGGAGAGAAAGGAACGGGAGATAGGGGAATAAGAAATAGTAAGAAGGAACAAAGATGAGAAACGAAAGTACGGAAGAATGGAAGATTTTTTACTGGAATATAGCATGATTGGAGAGAAAGGAGAGGGAGTTTATGAGAAATTTGACATAATCGGATGTAATCATAATGATGGAGACGTGGCTGGATGAAAAGGGATGGGAAACACTAAAGGGAAGGTTACCAAGAGGTTACAAATGGCTAGTGCAAAATGCGAAAAAGGGGAAGAAAAAAAGGGGAGAGCAATTGGAGGAATGGTGATGAGAGCAAGGAATGAATGTATAACAGCGGAAGATAAGAAAGACAGGAAAGAACAAAAAGGAGGATTAATAGTAGAAGAGGCAATGATGGGAGGAGAGAAGTGAAAGGCAGTGGGGATATATGTGAACGGTGATATGCAGGAGAAAGCAGAGGAGATTAAAGGAATTATTGAAGAAAATAAAGAAGAGATTAGGCTGATAATAGGAGGGGATTTCAATGCGAGAATAGGAGACAGAGGAGGAAGGGAATGGGGAGAAGAGAGAGGAAGAAAATCCAAAGATAAAGTACTAAATGGGGACGGAAAAAAGTTGTTGAAGAGCTTAGAGGAGTTGGGATAGTATATCATAAACGGAAATATAGGAAGCGATGAGGAAGGAGAATATTCACGCTCAGGAGGTAAAAGGGGAACGGCAATTGCTTACGTGATAGTGGATAATGAGGCAACAGACAAGGTTAAGAAACTACAGGTAAGTGATTATATTGATTCGGATCACTTTCTCTTAATAGTGCCATTAGAGGTACAAAAGCAATAGCAATTATGAATAAAAGAGGACAAGGCTAGGACGGAAGAAGAGGTATGGATATGATGATAATACAAAATGTCTTATTTATATTTTATTTCTTAAATTTTTACTTGTCTATTTATTTAAATTCAAATATTTATTACATTCTCATCATAATTAGAAAGTATTAGTTTTATTTGAAAACTCACAATTGCGGATTTCTTTAAATATTTACGTTTTGAGACCCTCTGAATCCGAAAAAACTGATTTTACAATTGTGGTTATCGTTGTCGTATTTATTCTGGTTAACTTTTGAAACACTAATCGAATTAGGGAGAAAGTAGTTCCATCTTTTGGCACAAAAAATGGTTCCGATTAAAAAAAATTATAATAATGAAAAATTGAAACTTCCATTTTGTGGTGAAGCTATGCAAGGTCCGAAAAAAGATGTCCGAAGACTGTCTTCACGTTCTCGAAATGTTTCTCGAAAATGGCTTAAAAGCTCATTTAATTATTACAGAACATTACTAGTTCGGTATTGGTCTATCAGTCATGGTGGGTTTGGATTAAGATCAACTAAAAATGACGTGTACCTCTTGTTTTTCTTTTGAAATCATTTCAGTGATACCTCACGATTATTTCGAGATGAAAATGAAAAACAAAAAACGCTGCAGGAATATTAAAAAAACACATTTTTTTGCAAGTTATCATGTATATTTTCTTAAAAGTAATGGTAAAGCAGCTCCTCCTTTAAGATACATCCTTCAAAACTGATATTTTTCCGCCAAACTTGATAAAAACAAAAATTTAGGTTTAGTTCTTATAAAATAGGATATTTTCTGTCGACTATAGACAAAAATAGTTAGAATTCGAATAAAAGTAGACTTTATTGAAAGCAAATTTAAATAAATAATATATCTTGCATATAATTGAGGTTATAGCGTTTTAAAAATTACCCACTTTTAAAAAATTTCGTGCTAACGTAGGTTTAGGAAACAAAGGTAAATTCATTAATAAAATAAAGTAAAAGAAAACATATCCGAGGAGATAGATGGGCCAAGTAGAAATCAACCATGATCTTCGAGTACACAGCTGACCATCAGATGTTCACATAATCCATAGAATCAATTCGCACGACAAATCGCAAATAATGTTAATTTGGTCAGAAAAACATGAATAAGAAGATCAGCTCTCACCATAGTGACATGAAGATTGAGATCAACTCTCACAAGAATCAATCGACGAGTTCAGCTCTCAAACTAATCACCACCAGGAGTGAAAACAGCCACCCACACAATCGTGAAAAACAGTCACACCGTCGACATAAACCGAACACACAAAACATGACGGCTCACGCCGAACACTGAAGCACGTCTGATCAGAGCCTATTCATTAATAACAAAATTTGAACCCTGCCGTAATAGCTCTAGCAGACAGCGTATTTCTACAAACCCAAATTTTACAACCAAACGTGCTCGAACAATATGCCTGCCTGAGTGACAACCGCAGACCCCACGCACCCCATGCAGTGCTTGTTATACCTACATTAGGCGCGGCGTCATTTTCAGAATTGCTATAGAAGGGAGGGCTATTGAAAGGTTTCACTGCATATAAAATTCATATGAACTACATTGTTCCGATCAAAAATCGTGAATCATTTCTGAAATATAGGCATAAAAATGTGTTCTCCGTTAAAAGCTTATTTAAGTTAGATTTAAAATAGGGCTTGGTATAAAAAAATTATAAAAGCAGAGCAAGTTTAAATTCTTATCGTTGTAAAACTTCTTTCAAAGCAAATTGCAGCAGGAAAACGTAATTCCTAAGAAACTTACTTTTTAACAATTAAAAACTACAATTAAAAATAAAAAGGAAAGTTTATTTAACATCCCTCAACCTTGTTGAGTTAAACTTTAGCCAAGCTGATGGTGCACTGGTAGGACTATACATTCAAATAATATGTTAATAGTGGTATAAAAAACTTCAGCTTCGGCTCAAGTTAACAATTAAGTATTTTTCATTCCCGAATTCTCAAAAACAATAAAACAATAATAAGATAATTGAGATAATAAGATCATTTATCATCTCGCGACATGGTCAAGATGAATTAAATGAGTTTTTCGATTTTATCAATCAATTACATCCTAATATCCAGTTAATCATGGAAATAGAATAAAACGGAAAGTTGCCTTTCTTGAACTTATTAGTTTTAAAAAAATCTGATAACATATTAGGACGTGAAGTTTACAGAAAACCCACGCATACAGATACCTACATCCTCCTCCCACCATGACCAATCTCAAAAACAATCGGTCATCAACTCCCTTGTATACAGAGCTGTCTCCATAACAGATAAAGATAACTTACAAAAGGAATTACAAAATATTTAAAAACACCTAATACAGAACGATTACACAAAAAAAACAAATCGATAAAGCAATAAGAAAACACACTCAAAAAAGCAAGTCAACACAGTCTACGAAAGAAAGAGAGAGAAAAATGACCACCACCATACCCTAAACCTAAGGTGTCACAGAACAAATAGGAAGAATTCTCAACAAACACAACATCCAAACCATATTTAAACCGGGAGAGCGGTGAGCCAACGTATTAAGGAACATGAGAGTAAAGTCAGGCTAGAACATTTCACGCAATCAACACTAGCTAAACATCATATCAAAACAGGACATAACATTTTATTTGATGAAACAACAGTCATTGCAAAAACACACAACAAATTTTCAAGAAAACATAGAGAAGCAATCGAAATCTTAAAACACCCTAATAACATCAATAGGGACAATGGATATAATACCAATCCGATTTGGCTTTTCGTTCTCCAGAAATAAAAAAAAACTTGATTTGAAACGAGGTACTCTCCAATACTATGACAGGTCTATGTCCGTGTGAATATATTAGGATACGATGTACATGACTGGAATGCGCGCGCAACCCATTTCTTCTCTTCTGCATTTGAAAACTCTCTCTCTCTCTCTTATATTATAATAGTCTTATTTATATCTTGATCCGCATTTGAAAGAAATTAAAGAAATTGGCGATTTTGGAATTCATCTCGTTTAGATAAAAACTCAATTATTTGGTTGAAAAAATAATTATTTTGTTGAAAGTGTAACTACTTTGTAAAAAAGTCCTTTTTTCTATCAAAAGTTCAACAACTTTGCTAAAAATTTTTTTCATTTGAATGTTCATATATTTCGTTAAAATACATTTTTCAAATGGAAAAATTTAAAAAATTTAACTATCTGGTTGAATATTCAACTCTTTGATTGAAAACTCATATTTTTCGCTAAAAAATTCAACTTTTTGTAGATAATTTGTCTTTTTGACTTTAAAATTAAATAATTTAGTTAAAACATCATGTATTTTGTTTAAAAGTTGTCTTTTTTTGTAGATCATTAATTTTCTTGGTCGAAAATTCATCTTATTGGTTGACAATTTAACAACTTTGTTGAAAATCCATTTTTCCTGTTAAGAATTATTAATCTTTATCTGAAAATGTAACTATTATAGGATTAATTAAAAATTAAGATTATATATTGTTTAGGTTGAAAAATATTTTTTTTTTTATAAAACTGAACTATTCCGTTTTTGGTCAAAATTTTATCCTTGAATTTTATTAGTTAAGACACCAACTATTTTTTGGAATATTAATTAATTTTTTTTAATTGAAAGAATTTTCAAATAAAATTTCTTAAACTGTATTTAAGGTATTAAAAATTGAAAAACAATTGATTTTACAAGACGATTCTGAATCCCTTCAAAATTAAAGAATTAATAGATATTAGTTTTTTTAATTATTTTCAATTATGACTTCAAATATGATTTCAGTCTAAAAAAATTTTATTTTTCACTCATTCAATTTGAAATTTTTAAATTAAAATAAGAAAATTTCGTTAATTATTAGCAATATTTGACCGTTCATTAAAAACATTCCATTATAAGCAACTATTAAAAACTATACAAATATGAACAGAATGGTTCGAAATAGAAAGCCTTGAATTGTTAAAATTGTAATGAGATAAATTTAAACTTTGAACTCTACAATTTTAATTTAAAAAAAGATTCATAATTAATTAAAAACTTGAAATTATTTCAAGTACTTCGAAACACGATATAGATTTTTGCAGATTTAAAAAAAAATTAAGCTTTTTGAGAATTGCAAAATATTTAAAAAGATTAAAATAAAAATTGTTGTGATTGCTAAGAAAATTCAAAATTAATTTTAAGTGAGTATTTGAAAAGATTTAAAATTTTTTTAAAAAATCAGGACGATTTTAAGGCAATTTGTTTGTTATGCAGTTTTTTTATTGTTAGGAAAACATCTAATTAACAAAATATATCAATTTTCAACCCAAATGTTTACTTTTTAAACAATTTAAATTAATTTTGTATCAAATAATTGGTGTTTTAACTAATACAATGTACAGGATAAAGTTGTAACCCAATATGGAATATTTCAATTTCCACCTAAAAACGATTCATTTTTAATCAGTCCTAGAATAATTACATTTTCAGATAAAGAAAAATAATTTTTAACTGAAAAAAAATTAATTTTCAACAAATTTGTTAAATTATCAACCAATAAGATGAATTTTCGACCAAGAAAATTAATGATCTCAAAAAAAAAATTGTAAACAAAATACATAATTTTTCAACGAAATTATTTAATTTTAAAGACAAAAAGACGAATTATCTACAGAGAGTTGAATTGTTCAAGCGAAAAATATGAGTTTTCAATTAAAGAGGTAAACTTTTAATCAAAAAGTATAAATTTTCCATAAAAAATTAATTTCTACAAAGAAACACGAATTTTTAACAAAATACATCATTCTTTTAACCAAAAATGTGATATATGCCGTTGGTTATAGCGGGCGACAGACGAACGGAACCCTAAATAATTCGTCCCTGTTGTTTGTCTACTTTCTAAGTTCCGTTCCTCTGCCGCT
>NC_046660.1:109986074-109995877 GCF_010883055.1 Belonocnema kinseyi | reverse complement strand
TCTCAACGTCGACACTAGCCGCTTCGTCGTCCTCTCCCCTCCCCTCACAGCAGCACTGACCTACCTCTATCCTCCGCCTTTCCCCATCATCCCTTTGAGCGACCCATCTTACCCGGAATGGGCCGTATCAAATGGTACAGATTAATTGTCAGTTTCAAACATGTATTTTCAACATGACATAAAACATATTTTCATCAGAATAGTTGAAATTTTCAACGATAGAGGTAAACCTTCAAATACAAAAATTAATAAATTTTAACAAAGCAGTTGAACTTTTGATAGAAAAGAGGAATTTTTACAAAATAGTCACATTTTCAACAAAATCAT
The DNA here is from genome assembly GCF_010883055.1 of Belonocnema kinseyi. Taxonomy (NCBI): domain Eukaryota; kingdom Metazoa; phylum Arthropoda; class Insecta; order Hymenoptera; family Cynipidae; genus Belonocnema; species Belonocnema kinseyi. The sequence goes on along the minus strand of NC_046660.1, from coordinate 109,995,550 downwards.
TAATTTTTCAACCAAATAATTGAGCCTCCCGCGATCAAGACGTGACACGCTCGAAATGCCTTAGTTTCAGTTGGCCTCTGGGTTATTCTCGTTCTTGATTTTTTCAAGTCGGATTTTCAATTCCTTTGAATTAAGATATGCTTTAAAAAAATTGAAAATCCGACTTGAAAAATTAAAGAACGAATAACCAAGAGGCCAAGTGAAACCAAGTAATTTCGAGCGTGTGCCGTTTTGATCGCGGGAGGCTCAATTGAGTTTTTATCCAAACGAGATTTTGACAATTTTGTGAATATTTGAATTTTAATAACTGATAAAATGATAACGTCAATTATTGAAAAATTGTCCAAAATTTCTTTAGTGTCTCATATTGTTTAAACTAAAAAGAAAAAGGTAGATATTTGTATTATAAATCTATCAGTGTTACCTATCTGTAAATATTTATATCAATAGTTTAAAAGAAAAACACTTCAAAGGAATATGTGGATAATTTCTTGACAGCACACCTTATCGTTTTCTTAAACAGATGTAATTATTTAGTTTGTAAAATATAAGGAAAAATCTTTATAAAAATATATAATTTTTTGGGAATTGGTTAAGTTTTTAAAATTTATATCATGCAACTATTATTGCTATGAAATTGGAATATACATGTCTCGACTCAGTTTTGAGACGCAGCCACACATAACCCTCAATTTTCACTATACTCGGTTCAGTGAGAGGATTATCGACAGCGCACAGATTTTTTTAAAAAAAGGTGGAGTAAACTCCGTAAAGGGTGTGTTTCACAAATATTAAACAGCAATTAGAAGTTTTTGCTACGGCTGTAAATCTAAGAATGATGACTTTTGGGAAAAAGAGAAGTCAGACACTTAAAACGCAGGCCCTTCGCGGCAAGGTTTCCGAAGATTTAAAATCTCTAAGCCACGCCTTTATGAATGTTTGCTGTCTTCAATTCTCCTCCAAAACATCAAAGTCTGGCTACTTCTCAAAACTAAGTCTAGACATAAGCCTTCGTCTTACTTTTATGGTCACGAATCTTCTAAGATGTTAGAAATACACAAAAATAACATTTCCGGTATCCTCGTCAAACAAGTATAATACAATTGAATATCCGTAAATGGATTGATTGTATACATGTATCTATATATACGAGTACAACAAAATTTGGGAATACAAAAATAAAAATAAATGCCGCTCGCCTCTAACAAACTAAAAATAAATAAAGTAATTTTATATAATATAAAAATAAACAGTTAAGACACCAATTATTTGATCGAAAATCAATTTATTTTGTTAGAAAGTAAACTTTTGGGTTGAAATTTGATATATTTTGTTAATTAGATTCTTTCCTAACAATAAAAAAACTGCAAATAAAAAAATTTCCTTAAAATCGTCCTGATTCTTTTTTTTACAAAATTTAAAATCTTTTCCTTTTTTAATTAAAAAATTTCAAATTGAATGAATTAAAAATAAAAAATGTATTTTTAACGAAAGATATGAACATTCAAATAAAAGAATTTTTTAGAAAAGTCGTTGAACTTTTCATAGAAAAAAGGACTTTTTTACAAAATAGTTACACTTTCAACAAAATAATTATTTTTCCTACCAAATAATTGAGTTTTTATCCAAACGAGATGAACTCCAAAATCGCAAATTTCCTTAATTTCTTTCAAATGTGGATCAAGATATAAATAAGATATCATTTATATTTTATATATGAAATAACGTAACCTCAAAATATACGCATATAAAGTCGCGCGAAGTATTGAAATCATGAGAATCGCCAGCATCGAAATCTGGAAATATTAAAATCCCAATCTCTTGATTTTTATTCAGAGCAGATAGAGATATAAATAGAACCGCCGAAGTGTTCCAACTAGCAATCGTGCACCTTCGAGCTTTCAAATTCAGAAGAGAAGAAATGGGTTGCGTGCGCAACCCAGTCATTTACATCGTCTCCTACCATATTCACACGCACATAGACCTGCAATAGTATTAGAGTGTACCTCGTTTCAAATCTGGCATCATTGGTAACGAGACAATGTCTCCACTCGCTGATCAACAAAAGAGGGGAGATACTACTTAAGCTCCGTGTTCAGTGCCGGATCATGGGAAGGGCTAGGTGGTGCTGAAGCACCGGGCCCCGCGCTAGTGAGGGTTCCCTTACAGTGAACCCAGATCTGAAATGAGATGTGGTCCAATGCTATGACAGGGCTATATCCGTGTGAAAATAGTAGAAGACGGTATAAATCACTGGGTTGCGCGTTCAACCCATTTCTCCTCTTCTTAATTTGAAAACTCGAACGTGCACGATCGCTGGTCGGAACACTTGGGCGGTTCTATTTATATCTCTATCTGCTTTGGAATAAAATTAAGAGATTGGGATTTTAATATTTCCAGATTTCAATGCTGGCGATTCTCATGATTTGAATACTTCTCACGCCTCTTTATATGCGCAGATTTTGAGGTTACGATATTTCAAGCATAAAATATAAATGGAATAAATATTAATACTATTATAAATATAAATATATACATATATTATTGATTATAATATTATAATTATATTATATTATTGTAGTCTTATTTATATCTTGATCCTCATTTGAAAGAAATTAAAGAAATTGGCGATTTCTACTATATTTGATTATTCCACACAATTTAAAAATAAGAATATATATGCAATATCCGAAAATTTTCTCTCTTAGAATTTTTACCTGAACAGATAATAATTAAATCATTACATATTTCTGTGTCTATATTACAGTTCCTCTTGTCCTTAGGCTATATTTCTCCTCTATGTCAATATTTTATTCGATATTATAATTATATTAATATTAACATTAATTGGCTGTAAATGATTGTGCTGAGGCTTTTAAGCGTTTGATTTATCTATTAAACAAAAAGTTTAAATAGCCTCCGGACTTTTGAAATTATAAAATTTGTTTATGAGAATAATTTGGAATTAAACAATAACGAACTATAGCTTCCTAGAACTTGGTTATATTATACTTTTCTTATGACTGCTTGGGACTTCGATTTTTATGATTTAATAATAACACAAAAGTATTAATCTGGAACAACTTGAAATAAAAATAATTTTACTTTTATTTTAAGAAGATATTAATTGAAAATTTTGTTTAATCGTTCAATTTTTAATGTTAAGGACTGAAATTTTCTTGAAGTATTTTGATTTTGAACCTTAAAAATAATAGCGTAATTTATATTTTTCAACCTAATTTCACCCTGAATTTGGAATTGGAACAGGAAATGTTTCAAAGCAATTGTATGTATTTCTGGATTGGATTAGAGATTTTTTGAAAAAATTGTAATTCAGATCTGGGACAAGGAATTCTAAAAAATAATTAAAATTTTGAGTTAGGACATGAAAATCTGAAAAAAGTATTAGCAGGTTACATTATAATAGAGTTATTGTAATATGTAATTGACTATATACGATTAACATTAATATTAATTAGCTGTAAATGATTGTGCTAGAGTTTCAAGCGTTGGAAGTTGAATTTATCTATTAAACCGAAAAAATTTAAATAGCCTTTCAAAATTAGAAAATTTATTTTTGAGAATCATTTAAAATTAAACAATTAAAAACTATAAGTACTAACAAGCACAACATATTTTATTAACACTTTTTAAAATTGCTAGAAATTTTTAATCTTAAAAATCGAAGTCACAAGTAGTCATGAAAAAAGAATGATCCAACGCTTAAAAACCCCAGCACAATCATTTACAGCTAATTAATATTAATATAATTATAATATCGAATAAAATAGTGATACAGAGGATAACTATAGCCTAAGGACAAGAGAAACTGTAATATACATACAGAAATATGTAATGATTTAATGATTTAATTATTATCTGTTCAGGTAAAAATTCTAAGAGTGAAAATATGTGACTTCGTTTTATTTAAAAATTTAAGAGAGCAAACGAATATGGTAAAACCTTATAAAAGTATACAATGAAGACAAAAAATTCTATTCAATTCTACATAGAATTACAACAGCACATACTTAATTATTTAATTTATTTTCATAATCTATAATGATATACACCATATAATGAACACAAGATAATTTACAACAAAATATTAATCACTGGAGAATCTACAGAAACCGGATGTGCGAATAGATTTCCAAAATAAGATAATTGAAAGCATAGATAGGACAACATGGGAGGACCGTATAAAAACAAAGAATAGAGGGCGCCTGGACAATGTTACGGGATATCCTTGTTAGATGTACGGTCGAAGTGTGTGGTACCGCAGTTGTAGGAAGAATGTTTGGTGATGCGTGGTGGAATGATGAAATCCAGGCTGCCCAAAAAGCAAAAAGAGAAGCGTACAAGAGAACTTTGAACATTGCAGGTCTTAGCAATGAAGACAGAAGTAGACGTAGAAATGATTATAGACGCGAAAACAGGATACTTAAACGATTAGCTAAAGAAAGTAAAGATACAATTAGAGCAGAAGAAGAGATAAAAATGCAAAACGACTTTAAAGGAAGCAGGAAACTACTTTATAAAAAAATGAAAGGAAACAAAAGTACAGAAATTGTCAACATGAGAAATAGTAGGGGGGAAATGGTATATAATGCAGACTGAATACTAGAGGCTTTCAGTGACTATCTCAGAACACAATTCGGAGATGAAGCTATAGGACACAACAACTGCGATGTTGAACACGATGCAATGGAAATCTCAATTGAGAAAGTCTGTGTCACTGAGGTTAGGGATATAATTAAGAACTCGAAAAACGGTAAGGCTGCCGGGGTAGACGGTATAAACGCTGAAATGTTTGAACACGGTGGCGAGTACATACCACATAGAGTGTGCGAATTAATAAATTTATGTTTCGAGATGGGAGACGTCCCAGACGATTGGAAAAAAGCGATTATCGTACCAATATACAAGAGAAAGGAAGATAAAAGCGAGTGCAATAATTACAGAGGGATTAGCTTATTAAGCACTGTAAGTAAAATATATTCAAAAATACTTATTCGTAGGGGAATGAAAATAGCAGAAACAAAGATTTGGGAAGTCCAAAGTGGGTTTATGCCAGCAAGGTCATGTACGAATCAAATATTCAGCATAAGGCAAATAACAGAAAAAAGTTTGAGAGTAGGAAAAAAAGTTTTCTGTGCATTTGTTGACCTAGAAAAAGCTTTTAAAAAGGTAGATAGAAGTAAACTTTGGGAAGTCCTGAAAGAGTATGGAGTCAATGGATGGATCCTACAAGCTATAAAAACAATATATACAGGTAGCAAAGCGAGTGTAAGAGTGAATGGGAAACTGAGTGACTGTTTCGATATTATTCAAGGAGTTAGACAAGGATGCGTTAAGTCTTCATGGTTATTTATATTATTTATGGACAAGTGTTTAAGAATGGCTCTCTTCGACGAAGAGGGTGTGGATCTCCAAACAGTAAGGGTACGTGGGTTAGCGTTCGCAGATGATAAGGTTATTATGGCAGAGTCTATCGAAAACTTACAAAGAATGTTGAATAAACTAGATGAAGCATGAAGAGCATGGGCCTCAAAATTAACGCAAAGCAAAAAAAACTATGGTGTTCGAAGGAAAGAGTGAGAAAACACTATGCAATATACTAGGGACGGGAAGATAGATGAGGAATTAGATAGACGAATAAATGAAGGTAAGAAGGTTTTTGTTAGAGCAGGGCCCCTTATCAGAAATAAAAATATATCAAATAAAGCTAAAATGGCAATACATAATTCCATATTTGTACCGACAGTACTATACGGTAGCGAGACATGGACTTATCAAGAAAAAGATAAAAGTAAAATTAACACAATTGACATGAGATTCATGCGCATAATATGTGGGAAGACCCTGATGGTAAATGGCAGCGTGCCCAGAGGTGGACCGCGGAAAGAATGGTTAGAATATGTAAATGAGACCCTAGTTAGAAGAGACATAAGAAGTCACAGAAACACGAGAGCCTGCATAAAAAAATGCATGGACATAAAAGAAGCTAGAGAAGTATGCCAGGTCAGGAAATTATGGCAGCAAATAGTTAATAAAAAGAGTGTCAGTAGAGTGAATGAAGCCTGAAACAAAAGATCTTGGACATTAATGGACCCAAGTGGGGAACCTTACATAACGACTTCGTGAGGTTCTTCGCTTGGGGTGATCGCTAGAGAGATTGATCAGCAACCTCGGTCGGAGCAGTGTTGCGGAACGAACGTGTTATTTACTTAAATAGCACGAGAACTCTGAATCAATCTGAAAAAATTTCTATCCCTTCCACACACTACCCCTTTCCCCTACCGAGTGAGTCACGCCTACCCCGAAAGGGAAATGGCTCAATGGTGTAATAATAATAATAATAATAATAATAATAATAATAATAATAATAATAATAATAATAATATTCTGATATTGCATATATATTTTTATTTTTAAATTGTGCGAAGTATTCAAATATCATTAAAATCGCCAATTTCTTTAATTTCTTTCAAGTGAAGATGTAGATATAAACAAGACTATTATAATATAAAATAATTATATTATATATATTATTTGAAAATGATAAAAGAAATTTCTATATGTAAATCTCTTTCAGCTGCATAAAAGAGAATATTAAATTTCAGGTTTAAGATAATTAGCTAAAATAGTATCAAAAGATTACGAAAGTTCTATAAGCCGACTTGTTATTATCACTATGTACGTATGCGCTCCGAGCGAGTCGCCACGATCCGCTGCCAGTGATCCCAGATCTGAAACGAGATATGGTCCAATACTATGACAGGGCTATTTTCGTGTGTATATAGTAGGAGACGATAACATGACTGTGTTGCACACGCAACCAATTTCTCCTCTTCTGAATTTGAAAACTCTAAGGTGCACGATTGCCGGTCGGAAAACTTAGCGGTTCTATTTATATCTCTATCCGCTTTGAAATAAAATCAAGAAATTGGGATTTTAATATCTCCAGGTTTCGATGCTGGTGATTTTCATGATTTGAATACTACGTGCTCCTTTTTATATGCGCATATTTTGAGGTTACGTTATTTCAAGTATAAAATATAAATGATATAAATATTAATACTATAACATATATAAATATATACATATATTATTAATGATAATATTATAAGTATGTTATATTATAATAGTCTTATTTATATGTTGATCCGCATTTGAAAGAAATTAAAGGAATTAGCGATTTGAATGATATTTGAATATTTCGCACAATTTAGAAATAAAAATATACATGCAATATCAGAATATTAATACCGTGATTAATATTTTGTTGTATATTATATTTTCTTCATTAGATTGCATACTTTATATTCTGAATATTATTGCACATAATGAAAATAAATTATATAATTAAGTATGTGTTATTATAATTATATGTAGAATAGAATAGAACTTATTCTCTTCATTGTATACTTTTACAAGTTTTTACAATATTCTTTTGCTCTCTTGAATTTTCAAATAAAACAAAGCTACATATTTTCTCGCTTAGAATTATTACCTGAACTGATGATAATTAAATCATTAAATCATTGCATATTTCTGTGTCTATATTACAGTGCCTATTGCCCTTAGGCTACATTACTCCTCTATATCCCTATTGTCTTCGATATTATAATTATATTAGTGTCAGTATTAATTAGTTGTAAATGATTGTGCTGGAGTTTTTAAGCATTTGATTTATCTATTAATCCAAAAAAGTTTAAATAGCCTCTGGACTTTCGAAATTATAAAATTTGTTCATGAGAATCATTTGGAATTAAACAATTACAAACTATAGCTTCCTAGAATTTGGTTATACCATACTTTTTTCAGGACTACGTGGGACTTCGATTTTCAAGATTTAAAATTGCTAGCAATTTTAAAAAGTTTCAAAATAAAATTTTGTACCTGTTATTATTATAATTTGTCATTCTTTTATTTTAAATGATTCTCATAAATAAATTTTCTAATTTTGAAAGGCTATTTACATTTTTTCGGTTTAATAGATAAATTCAAATTCAAACGTTTAAAACTCTAGCACAATCATTTACAGCTAATTAATATTAATGTTAATATTAATATCTGTTGAGATAATATTATTATAATTATAATATTATGTATAGTTAATTATATATTATATTAATTCTTTTATAACCTACCGTGATTATACTTCTTTTTCCAAATTTTCATGTCCTAACTCAAAATTTCAATTATTTAGTAGAATTCCTTGTCCCAGATCTAAATTCGAATTTTTTCAAAAAATCTCTGATCCAATTTAAAAATACATACAATTGCTTGGAAAAATTTCCTGTTCCAAATCAAAATTCAGGTTGAAATTAGAAAATTCACATTTTTAAATCTGATAATTATTTATTTGAACTGGAAATCTTTTGAATTTTAAACTTTCAAAACTGAATCTTGACATATTTTTAATTCATAAATAATTAATTTAAATGCTGAATAATTCACACGTATAAAATACCAACTTTTCACACATTTAATTTTACAATTTTTTGTACAGAATTATGTTAAAATACGAAATTACCATTTTTTAATTTTTATGACTTTAACATTTTAGAGATTTCTGGTTAAAAATATAAATTATGCTATCATTTTAAGTTTCAAAATGATAATACTCTTGATTTTATTTCAAAGCGGATAGGAAAATAGAGATATAAATAGAACCACCGAAGTTTCCCGACCGGTAATCGTGCACCTTCGAGTTTTAAAATTCAGAAGAGGAGAAATGGGTTGCGCGCGCAACCCAGTCATCTTCTCCTACTACATTCACACGGACATAGCCCTGTTATAGCATTGGACCATATCTCGTTTCAGATCTGGCATCCCTGTCCTCAGTTTCAGGTCAGCCCTGAAGATGTGAACTGCAATGTTTACAAAACATCGGCAAGTCTGAACCGACGAAACTGCAAATACGCAGTATAGTTCTTGCGCATGAAGCTTTCTCTGAATAGCTTCACTTTTTTTATTGAATTATTCAACAATGATAAGTGAATTTTTGTAATCCGCACAAAAAGTCTTTATCCCTAGCATCATTCGAATAATGTAACTTCGTGCATAAAATGTCTCTTGGAACGTTTCAGGTTCCAGGGGCAATCACTTTCTGTTCTGGTATTCGGGAATATATGAATCACACTGCAAGCAACTGCCATATATAAAAATTACAGCGGTTCCCAGCAGAATTTTTATAAAAAGCACCAATAGTATTTATTTATGGCTAAAAGTATAACTTACCGTGGTGCTATTTGGGGCCAGTGTCATTTTCATAGATATCAGTGGCTCTCCGCAGGATCCTGTGGCTAGTTGTTTGAGATATTATTTTTCTTTAATTATACTTTATGTACAGGGGGCCCACGCTGGGGCTTACCAAAAAGTACTCAACCCCGCTGATACGCCCATAAGAATAACATTGACTTGTAAGACGGATTGCATACTTTTTGGTAAGCCCCAGCGTGTGTCTA
>NC_046660.1:109969087-109985974 GCF_010883055.1 Belonocnema kinseyi | reverse complement strand
CATATATACATATTTTTGTGTATTGGTAATACTCCTACTCACTCTGCATCTTTACGTTATTGACTTCTGAAGGTATTGAAAAATCTAAATCACTTTTAGCATCATCTATGTGGTCATTGTCAGCATCATCATAATTGAAAATCATGTCATGATCCTTGTTAACCTCAATGCTACTATGTGACTAAACTAGACTTTGAATCTCTACAATATGTTCTTAAATCAACAATGATTTTCCTTCTGAGTTTATTATTTCGAATCTGAATCAGTTGTAAATTTTTGAATCCTCTGGTAAATTTAGAAATTTTAAACGTAGGTTCTCACGAATTTAACTTCTAAATAGACTTTTCTCAGAAAAGATATTTTTGGAACAACAGCACTACCAGAATAACATCTTAGAATCTTTTGATCTTCAAGATACCATCGACGTACTTTAAAATTAATTTCTGAACCCGTTTTTTCTGAGGGAAGACGTATTTCGGATACCTGCGCACCATACTAACATTTTAGGACATCAAAATCTTCAAAACAAATTTGCGAAGTGCTTTCAATTTAACTGCTGAATACAACATTCTCGTAGAAGATGTATTTTATATACATACCTTATCATAAAGACCATAATAACTTGTCAGAACCTGCAGGCTTACAGAAACCATTAAGGTAATTTGTACATTATATAGACCGGGTGAAATTGGCTGAGACGTTGAAAATGATTTTGGACGAAAATTTTTTGCATAATTATGTTCGTTAGATTCTACAGAATAAATAAATGTAACTTACCATCGTTCAACCTAGTCACAATTTGTCTCAACAATTTAAGAAAAAAAAATTAGTAAAAATGAGTATTTTAATCCATAAAAAATATTGCTAGATTCTTTGGACGATTCTGAACAAAAAAGTCCTGTGTGTTCTTTTCTTAGGACGCACCGTTTTCGAGTCAAAAATTCCGAAATTTGAAAGAAACGCGATTTTTCGTTTTTCAGAGCTATGTATAAGGGTGAAAAAACAAATTTTGTTCTCTGCACCACGGAAATAAACCTTGAACCTTCCTCTATAATCTTAAAAATACCATTTTTCAAAATTCTACTGGCAACCTCTTTATTTTGCAATGCACATTTAGCGTTTGCGAGCGTCTCGCCTGCGTGCGCCGGTGCAGTTAGCTAGAGCTATATTACGTATTTCGCAAAGCTGTGGTATTGGAAAATTTCTACACATGCTCAATAGGTACCATTTGAGTTTACTGATTATGGATATAAATAAGATAATAATACGTTACTACCTTTATTTATGACAAAAAGCGCGTTATCTACAAATTTAATTAAACAATATAAGTATAATAAAACGTGTGCCACTAAGTCATATAATCCTAAAAAATATAATGTAAAATCTGATCATTCTGAGGCTGTAAAGAAAGCGAATGTAAAGACATGTCAAATGACGATTGGGAAGAAAGTTGAAGATATTTTTTCAAATAAACAGAACAATTATAAAATAAATACATTGGTGTTTCATCCTTCAACTGTTACATTTAAGCGAGAGCGCGAGCGCAAGAGAGACAACTGCACCGAAGCATGCAGGCGAGACGCTCACGCACGCTCAATGTTAATTGTAAGATAAAGATGTTGCCAATTGAATTTTGAAAAAACGTCTATTAGAGATTGTAGGGGAAGGTTTAAAGTTTATATTTCCGTCGTGCAGAAAACAAAATTTTTTGTTCATCCCAATACACGGCTCTAACAAACGGAAAAATCGCGTTTTTTTTATCTTTGGGAATTTTTTACTCGAAAACAGTGCGTCCCACGAAAAAGCACTAAGAACTTTTTTGTTCAGAATGCTTTAAAGAATCTAAAAATATGTTTTTCGGATTAACAAACTCATTTTCACTAATCTGCTTAAAAAAATGTGTTTAAACTAATTGTGACCAGGTTGCGCGGTGGCAACTTGCATTTATTTATTGTGTAGGATCTAACGAACATAATTATACAAAAATTTTCCGGTCGAATTCATTTTCCATGACCACGCCAATTTCACAAAGTATAATACACCGATCTCCACAACCTAAGGTTCCCACTTGCACGGCATTCCATTTCCAGGAATCAAGTAGCTAAGTTAGGACCAAAGAATTGACATCTGCTGAGGATGGACATTTAACAACTAATAAAACTTTTAGTGTTGTAATAACTAATTACGAAACACGAACTTCGGAACCTGCCTGTCTCAATAAAAGGTGAGACATATCAAATTTTTCCTAAAAAGATTAAAACTGTAATTTCCTGTACTGAAAAAAATTTCTTCCGAATTTTGCATGGAATCTAAACTTACTGAAAACACAGTAGACTTTGTTAAATTTTTGACTCTAATTCTTTAGAGTTTCGTATGGCAACCTCCAATGCCAGAATAGCAAAGCCGAAAGTTAGTTTGTCAAGGTATAGCACCGCAATGCTGAATTAAGAAAACTCTTGGCCCAGGGCTGCAATGTTTTTGCGACCCCTTTTACAAAAGACAATTTAAGTCCCTGAATTTTCATAATATTAAATTTTACACATTTAGACACTTTTTGGAATAATTTTAGGGGTATCTTTCATATAATTTAAAATGTGCAAATTAAACAAAGTTAAAATTGACCGAATAACTGTTTTTCAGCATATATACTAATATTAATGTATATATAATAAATATATATAATATATAATATAAACGTGTTAGTATACTGCTTTTTCATATACATTTTTCTCTTGTAAATGTCAATTTTAGAAAACTATTATTTCACTTACGTTAAATTCACTCCTGAACAAGTGTTTGCATAACTGCATACATAAATAAATGTACATTATAACTTACAAATGACTTTCATTTTCTTTCATAGGCAATTTAAAGGAATTTAGTACAGCAAACATGTAACTTGTTTCGAAGTATGTTTTGATATAGTAACATTGTGATTAACGCATTAAAATTCATATTTTTACTAACTTCTGAATATTTCTATTAGGGTAAACCGCGGATGAGCAAGTACGCAATGTCAAACCACGGGTTCCAAACGTTTTTGGCCGGCGTATTGAGAGATTTCTTAGTATGATTAGGAACGAACTTCCTATTCCGGCTTCCAAATTTCGGATACGCTTTAATTTTTTGTTCATTCAACACTATCACATTATAATCGCCATATTTTATCCAGAAACGCATCGTCTTTCATGCTGAAGTCAAATAAAAAGTCGTTAACGACATTTATAATGATATCTCATACTTAATTCGAAAGACATTTTTTTCAGGGTAGAAGTATCTTGCGAAGTGTTGGAGATCGGAAAATAGTGGGCAAGATTTTTAGAGTCGCCATCCGAAGAACACAATTACTGCAGATAAATTAACTCAATAATACGTTAGAAATAATTACCATTAAGGTAAATAATATAAAAATTCTATAAAGTTAATACCGGATAAGTGATGACATGAATTTTTGACATCAAGTTAAAAATATTTGTCTTAACACATTACAAATAGTCGGATTCCGTTTCACGAGCTGGGAATATACAATAACTTGAAATTCAAACAATTCATTTTCCATCTAGTCAGAAATGAGAGTCTGAACTCGTTCTCCTCAAGAAAGATGTATTTCAGGCAACTACGCCACCTGTATTTCAATTCTGAACCCACTTTCCTCGAAGAAGATGTATTTTGAATAAGAAATACATACGAAAAAAACTCCTCGTGTAAAAATAGACGTATTTAAATCACATTTGTGCAGCGAAGGCAGTTTCCGGTTCCGTATCTACATGACATTTCATATAGTGAAGCTTGATATGCACATTGCAAACGTTTACTTACGTAATTGCATTCTCTAGTCATCAACTTTCTCAAAAGAGAAGGAAATGCATTTAATTAATCAGGTAAAGTAAATGAGGAAATTCTTGTCTCATCCTAAAAATGTATATGTTCAAAGTACGTGGATATTGTTATTCTACTTCTCGAGGTAGATAAAAAGATGAATCATTTATTTATATCATAAACACTGGGCATGGTGCACTGACACTAAATTATATGTATATGTGATTGTTCAGTTAACTTCACAATATACTAAATCGATGAAGAGGTAGAACCTTCAAGCATATTTATGTTTATCAAAAGTTTATGGTTATCTACAAATCAACTTTTCGATGGCACTTAAATCGTCACCAAATTAAAAAACAGGCGAATATATTTTCTCCAAATAACGGTGCTTTTCACCATTTTAGTAGATGTATTAGATGGTTTACCATTGGTTTGCATCTAAACTTTCATCTAAACTTTCTCGCGCTCGGACTTTGTGCACAGACTGTTTAAAAATAATGGTCAAAGAATCCACAAGAGTAATTTGGTGTTTGCGAATTCTCTTTTGTTAAAGCTCCTTCAGCTTTAACGAACACAGTCTCATCTCGTGCCTCGCATTCGAGCTTATCCATGAAATTGTAAATAACTCCCATGAATATATATTATTTTAATTCATAACACGCATTAGTATAAAAAACGGACGTACTTTTATTGTCTCGTTACGAAAAAAGTGCATTCTTCAAACAAAATATTGTTATAATACATATTACATTAACCTCGTTGACCCAGAGTTTGTAAATTGAATTTTCTACTGCATCGAGTTCTAGATGGCAGGTGTGGTGCCCTATTGCTTCATCTCTTAATAATTAAATAAAAGAGTCTCTTAAAGCATCTAGGGTGGAGAGTTTAGCTACAACAAGAGTCCCATGAAACTTCGATTAATGAGGAATGGGCTGGGGCGGGGGATTAGTTGCAACCGGGAGTCATAGCTGGTGTATGTTTTAGGCTGAGGAGGTCACCAACCTTCAGCAGCGTTGTGTTAGATGGGAGTTCATACGGTCTCTTTTTCACATTCCCGGCCCTCCTTCAGGTGCGCAACCAAAAACTTATATATATATATTATTGCATTTGGATATTTGAGAATCTTTAAAATACTGTGGAATTGTTCAATGAAAAAATGTAATTTTTGGATTTTCCTTTCTTCTTTATGCCGTTTTTTACTTGTAATGATAATCTTGTAGGGTATACAAAAGAATTCCTTTCTCCTGTAAACTTTTTTCATATCGTGCGATAGTTGAATTAAAATGGTCATTTTCGTCTGTTTTTTTGGAATTTTGTAAATTCTATAATTCTAGTAATTTTTAGTTTGATGAAAAAAGTCATTAAACTACATTGTTTGAATTTTTGAATACTATAAACAATCGTACAGAAAATTTTTTAATTTTGAAAAAAGTGGTCTCAAAAATAGTCAAAATGCGCTGCGTTTTTGACGATTTTTTCAGAATTTATCGTGCTCATAGGCAGGTAGCCAACATATATCCATATGCATACATACTTACTTTTAGAATTTTTATCTAAAATGGCTAACTAAAGAACTTAGAATTCAGCTTAGGACTCTAAAAGCGTGTACCATAGGCTAATATAATAAATAGATCAGTTTTTTCTAAACTTATCGTGCTCATAGCAGACAGACAGACCTACAGACAGACAAATTCGTAAAATCTTGTTTTTCGGGTGAGGAGTTCTCAAAACGTGGACATTCGACAAAAACGGGGGAGTGGGTCAAATTTTACACAATTCTAATGCCTTCTCTGATAACAATGTAAAAATCACTAAGAAATAATTTATGTTAATACACATTGTCCATTTCTTAGAAACCGAATACAGCAGATTACTATAACATAAAAGATGTATCATTTTTCTTAACAGTTCAGTCAATCTGTATTTCTTTATTATTATAACATTACGCAAAATCCCTTTCGAAGTAAGCATGACGCAGACGGCTCTAGCATTGTTATACTTTCGAGGATTAACCAGTTCATATGCGAAAAGTGAAAAAAGCGGGTGACACAGATTTGTAGACAATTCTAGAATCCTCGTGATTCTTATTCGAATAATACTTTACCTCCGCAACAGTGCTCCAACCCAGGTAAAAGTCTGGTCTCTCTAGACATTACCACAGGCAAAGAGCTTTACAAAGTCATCATGTTTCATGGATCACACAAAAATACGCAAGCTTACTGATAATCATATAGCAAGATCCATACTCATTACTCTAACCACTCTAAAGTCCGGGTGGGCCGATTAATATTCAGTCTTTCATTTTAGGCATTTCTCACTCTGATTTCACTCTTAATCACACATTTTTTATAAACTATTTCACTTCACACTTTTCTGTCCTGTTATGGAAATTTAGCTTCCTTTACGTCTTTGAATTTTTCATGAATTCCTTCTGTCTCCGCATCGTCGATATAGCTGAAAATCACAAACAACTGAAGCACTTCTTTAAATTGGAGCAGCAAAAAACCATATAATCTGTGATATACGTTAGTCAGAATGTACTTGCAATATGATGCAACACTAATATATAAGGAATGTTGACATTAAAATAATTCTTATTGAGTGTGAATTACAAGAAAATATACAGTAGAAGAGCTGAGGGAGGGTAGAAAATGAAGAGTGAATGAAAAAGACAAAGAACATGAATAGGGGAATGTAAGGGTCACGGAGGGGTTTTAAAGGAATAAAGGAGATGCACAAAAAGAGCGACGTGCATGTAGCGTTCTGGAACGTGTCAGGACTAAAAAACAAGTACAAAGAATTTTGGGGAGAAGAGCAGAAATGGGATGTGATAATGATGAGTGAGACGTGGGTCGATGAGAAAGAGTGGAAATGCTTGAAAAGAATATTATCGAAAGCATATGAGTGGAAGATGCAAGCAGTAAGAAAAGAGCACGTGAAAGGGAGAGGAATGGGTGTCATGGTGTCAGGGGTTAGAAAGGAACTGTTGTTGGAGGAAGGAAAGAGAGAGTATATAGAAGAAAAGGATGGAAAGATGGTTAGAAAAATAAAATTACGAAAAGATATTGTGGATTTATGCGTCTACAGAAGAAGAGAAGAAGAGGGAGGATGGAGAACAATGAGGAAATGGACAGAGGAGAAAGAGGAGAGGCTGGTCCTACTAGAAGGGGATTTGAATGCATGAACCGAGAAACAAGGAGGATAAGTATGGGAGAGAGGAAAGGAGGTGTTTATAGGAAAATCGAAACAAAAGAAAACGGATCGGAAATGCAAGGGGCTACTAAACACACTGAAAGATAGTCGCATTGTTTGTAGACTATAAGGCATCATTTTACTCAGTTAACAGGAGGATCTTATGGACGGCCATGAAAGAGAGCGGAGTAGACGGAGGTTTAATAGCGAGGATAAAAGAAATATTTGTGGATACTAAGATAAGGGTGAAAATGGGAGATGAGAAAGGTAAGGAATTCTGAACAGGAAGGGGACTCAGGCAAGTGTGTCCTTTGAGCCCACTTCTATTTTGTAATCTTTTCACATATTTAGAGAAGTTAAAGATGAAAGGGAAAGTAGGGACAACATTAGAAACGGGCAAACTGTAATATGTGAGAGAAAAGGGTTTAACAATAAATGTGAACAATACCAAGATGATGTGTTTCAGCAATAAAAGGGGTAGGTTAGAGTACGAATGGAAGATAAATGGCGTGATGGTAGAGTTGGTTAATGAGTTTTGCTACTTAGGATTTTGGTTCAAAACAAGAGAAGGAAGCAAGCTGCAGGTGAAAAAGAGATTTGAATGAGCGAACAAAAGTAATGGGACAAGTATCGCGTATAGAAAAAAGAAGGTTCAAGAATGACTAGAAGATGAGAATGTGAATGTTTGATATATTAATATGGTCAATGTTAAGCTATGGCGTGGAAATTTGGGGATGGAAAGAACACAAGAGAATAGAAAGTTTGCATGAGAGATTTTTGAGAATGGTTTTGGGAGTAAGCTGGAGTTTCCCAGGTTATATTCTGAAGGAAGAAATAGGACGACAAAAATTGGTGGTGAGGAAAGTGAAAAGAGCCTGGAACTTCGAAGAGATACTGAAAAGGGGATATGGAAGCAAAATTGCACAAACGTGTGTCCGCGAGGTCATGGATAAAGAATGGAGGGGTAACGTGGGGCGTTCACAATGACAGGTGAAGAGATATGCAATGAGGCGTGAGTGTCATATACATGAGAGGTACATAGTAGGAGGAAATAAAGCAAGAAATGAAGGCAACGCAAGGTGAGAAAACATGGGGAAAAATCCCAGATTCAAGGTACAACAACTGGTGTAGAATGGTTAAAGGGCAGGGGGAACCAGAGTACCTGAAAAAGATTAAAAAGGAGAGCAAATGAAATAGAGTAGTGAGATTTAGAATGGGGGAGGGTATAAGAGCATGCAAGTATGAGATGCATAAAGAAAAGAATGTTTGCAGAGTATGTAGATGTACAAGGGACGAAGAGGGAGGGGAGAGTATGGAACAGAGAACTAAATGGATTATAAATTAAAATAGTTAGAGGGGGAATGGGTGAAGAAGCTATAAGATCTGCGAGAGAGAGAGAGAGAGAGAGCTGGTTGCACAGGATAGTAGAAAAAAAGCCAAAAACTGACTCCTAAAGGAAGGTTGTTACGAAGTAGTGTTGCGAACTAGAGACAAAATTTGAAATTGATAATGGTAAGAGGAAATGGAAGCCCAGGGCAAAGTCGCAAGCATTTAGAAATAATAATAATAATTTAAGAATGTATGAAGCGAATAGTTCGTAAGATAGTATAAGGCTTGTTTGTAACAATACTTGTAATGGTTATGTAAAGACTCTTAAGCCCGTAAACATATTTTCTAGTGTAACTAAATTTACAGCTGTACAGTGAGAAGGTCACTTATATAATTTGTATCCGGCCAGAATAAGGTAGAAGATTAAAAAAAAACAGAATTTTATTTTTTCGCTATTTTCTTAGTTATATAACTTATCAACCATGTGACCATTAAACGAGTATTATATGTTTCTTAAAATATATTCTGAATAAAATAAAATAACAAATAGTCGTAACATATATTAGCTTGTTATAATGTCATTAAATTATTATCAAAGTATTACTTTTTTGATGCTTTCTGACAATAATTTGATTTTGGATATCCTATTTAATTTTTGAACAGAAGTTATTTGTAGTTTCAACAATGAGCAATATCTAAAATTTTCAATTTTTTAATATTAGATGATATTTTGATGCGTTCACGGTCCGTTCGCTAATCCCCAGAATAATCACGAGTATGTTATAAGAGAGCTGGAAAACTCGAATTTTAAACAGAATTTCTTTTTCGCAATACATTCAGTAAACATTGTATGTGATTGGGTAGTGGTTTTAGTTTGAAAAATGGATTTTTTAAGCGAATGTCCAATAATTGGAAAATACAGTGAGTTAAGTAACCGGAGATTACCTACACACTTTGATGCAATGAGATACTATTTTTTCGATTGCGAAAAAAATTATAACTGTAAAATAATCTAAAAGATACCCAACTTTTTCTGATATTTCGCGTTTAGTTGCGAAAAGGCTGCAGGATATATGCAATGAAACTTCCATCTCAATTACTTGCTCATCAATTTAATTGCTTGTGTGATCTTAGTTCTGATCAAAAGTACCTGCTACATGTATGGAATGCTATTAAAAAAAAGAGTATTCTAAAGACGTTGATCGAAAAAATCCAGGGAAATAATCGCACGCCAGATGGTTGACTCAGATGAGCAGAACTCTTCGAACTTATATTGGGAGAGAAAATCCATCATTTGCGTTAAGGGTTTTAGTTAAATTCATCATGACCGTATATGTACCAACTTTGCTCACCCAGAAAATCTTCTCCTCGCTATGCTACGTAACAAAAGGCCTTGATCAGTGACAATTGAACATCTTACCGAATTCACAACGAAGGACGTAACTCATCTAATTTCCAAAGAAATTTTTAATCTTCCATGTCATACTTAAGCAGTGGAAAGGTGTGTGAAAGAAGTCACATCCGCATCTCGGCAAGCTTACTTCCCTGACGTTAGAGATGTAATAATCCGATCAAGATTCGAAACATTATTTAAACAAATTAAATACATTTTTTATATTTGGCAAATTGGTAGTTCTTTAATTTGTAAGAATGTGAATTTAAAACTTGACTTATTATCTTAAAAATCATTCAAATTTAAGAATTTTTATTTATACATCTTAAAAATTGAAAAGTTTTTAATTTTTCAAATTAAACATTGAAAATTATGCAAGCTGCTGAAATGATTTATTTGTAGGTGAACCACTTGAAATTTAAAAAATTCGTTTCAACAATTTTTTTAAAAAGAAATTCAAGAAAATTTGTGGGTCAATATCGGTTTTTTTTTAATGGCCGCGATTTTGTGAAATAATAATGTCATGTCGGA
Organism: Belonocnema kinseyi; assembly: GCF_010883055.1. Lineage (NCBI taxonomy): Eukaryota > Metazoa > Arthropoda > Insecta > Hymenoptera > Cynipidae > Belonocnema > Belonocnema kinseyi. The sequence goes on along the minus strand of NC_046660.1, from coordinate 109,975,707 downwards.
CATCCGCCCTTACAAATAAAAAAGTTATTGATTGATCAGGATACTTTAAGAGTATCTTAATATAACACAAAAGTTTTGAAAAGATTCATTATAATTTTCATCCACAAAAAATCGCCAAATATAACCTAATTTTCAGGCTATTACACGGGATTCTCCCCTTAATTAGCTTGCGACAGCTGGTTTATTTTGTCTTCGGGCTCAAATTTTTAAGATAAACTACTTTCAGCATACACAAACTTATTAATCCTGTGGCATTTTAAATATATAGTGTTCTCATACTATAAAAATTAATATATTAAGAATTAAATAAAACACTTATTTCCTTGTTCATGGACTGCATAATTTTAATTTCTTCCAAGTTAGAAATATGAATTCAATATAATAAAAATAATTGTGCAGTTTGAACTAAAAAGATACATAAGTGACACTTTTATGGAAAATGAGTTTTTGGTATTGGTAGATTCGTAAGAGAAAGCTGCGTCTGAGTTAATACAAATTAAAAAGTTGTCATATTTATTAAAAAAAAATATATATAGCATAGCACTTTTTGTTTCCGAAAATTTGTATGAGGTATGTCATACATCATCAGCATACAAATAAAAAAGATTCTTAATCATATTTAATAAGTAAATTAACTGGGAGAATCTACAAGTGAAAAGAATCGCTTTCCCTTATGTATGTTTTAGTCTTGTAAAATACAGTCAAACCTGGATTGAATGTCAATTTTGGGGCGGACCGTGACATTCAATCGAAACTCTCTATTTTGTCTCTATTCTGTTTTCCTTTTCTTATGTTTCTCTCTCTGATTTGTGACGCCTGGGTGAGCACCGCATATCCCTCCACAGCTCCATTCATCGATCCACGCCAGGCGACGTGAATTCTCGGAAACACTAAATCCAGAAACACTAATCCAGATTTGACTGTATCTCGGACGATCGTCAGGGTAAGTTCGGAACAGCTGCTGAAAACACAGTGTCCCGTACGTATTTTTTGTTGTATGTTGAGGCTGTGCTAGAGCTCTTCGACAAAGACATCGTCCGGAAACGACTCTGTGTTCTTTTTTTCCTTGTATTTCTTACTTTCCGCTACTCTTAAAAATCGAAAGTCCATTTTTTGCTAGAAATTGTTTAAAAATCAATGTTTTTTTTCAACAATATGAAAAAGCACAGTATTTTTCCCAAAAAGGTATCTAAATTATTCAACATTTTATTAGATATTACAGTTCGTTGGGCAAACAGTTTCTCTTTTTAGTTTGTATGGTAGCATTTGGCACAGCTAGACATTTTTTAATGCTTATCAAGTTTGTTTATTTTTTTATTTTTTTTTCAAAGAATTTTGACTCTTTAACATCGAAAAAGAAGTTTTTCTCGAAAACGCATGTCACGATGTTTTTCTTGCTTGGTTCAAGATATCCAGGAGCATCACCGGATATGTTTTTTGAAATTAAAGTTTCTTAAGTAATTCTGACAGATATCCTAATTTCAAGATTCCCTAAACTCAAAACAATGTGAAAAATTTTTATTGAAATAAAATGCCAAATTTTATTTTTGTAGAAAAATGTACTGCTGACTCATATATACTCTATTGACGGCATTGAACTGTAAAGGGTTTAAGTATATAGAGATCTGGTATTAGCTTTCTGATGACACCATGTAGGCATTTTAAAACAACAGATCCAACGGTGAAACGATTTTCGTCTCATTTTTAGCTTCGAATTGGGATAGGCGTCTATTATATAGCTGCTATTGATAGCTGTCAAAAACCTTTTCAGTAAATACCTAGCGTTTAATGAGGACAAAGTTTACCCTCATCGGGGATCTGACGAACAGGCATAATACAATAGATTCGATATATGGGCTCCAGAAAATAGACGCACATTCACCAGCAATCAAACATTGTTTTAAATTATGCCAGGAATAATTGAGGTGACGGATGCAACAACTGGGCAAGCACTAAAAAGCACGTAGAAGTATAGTCCACCCGGAAAAAATCTATTATTAAGAATAAAATGAAAGCTCATAATAAACAATAAAAAGTTATAGAATTCACCGATTACGAAAAGTTATAAAATTCACCACAAAAAGACTTTACAAACAAATTATTTGTTCAAAATGTATTTTCTATAATTTCCCATATTTTAACGTTTTTTGAAGTTATATTGCAAGAAAATTTAATGAAAACAGTATTTTCATAAAAAAATTCTTTTCAGACTATTCTTGTTAAAATTAGAAACAAATTGAATTAACAAATGCATTAATAAGGAATTTGTCGTCAGAAAATTTTCGTTTTTTTCGATGTAAAGCTAAGTCGCATGCATTATGGTACGCGGATTCACCAAGGCATCATCTCATCTCCCTGAACCACATGTATTCTTGTTGTAAACTATTCATCTTTCAACAAACGTGAACGAAAATAATTTTCTATGATTAAATACGTTCTATTAATTAGATGGATTCAAATTAACAGCTTGTGCACAGTTCCTTCGACTTTCAGCGTTAAAGTTTAATGATGGCTGATCTTCATTTGTTAGTTCTTTAGCGAAACAAATGACAGTGTCATTGATCTGAAGTTAGGAAACGAAAAAAACGCATGCTTTTGTTTATCAGATTTTTTTCTTATTCGCGTAGTATCCAGGTGTGATTTGATGGAGGAAAGCATCAGTGCTAGAGGAATTTAATCTTTAGTTTTTTAAAGGGTGGACCACATTTTCATTCACTGTTGACAACGATTCTCTTTCTTAGTTCGCGTTACTTATTTTTTATGTAAAAAGAATTTGCTCATCGGTTTTACTCATATGTTCTGAGCTATTTAGTTTTCAGTATATTTGATCCTTTCCGCAAATGTGTGCGTGTTAGTGTATACATATAATTTATAAATGGATTCTATCAGAGTGCTGAATAAGATTCTAAGTGATCTGTTTATGGGAAGTTGAAGTAAAGACGCAAGAATTCTGTTAGATTAACTTCGCATGGCTAACTTGATAGATATCGAGCAAGTCAACTTGACAAAAGAAATCTTGTTGCGGCACATCATTCCGTATTTTGAAAAAATATCGAAGTGTGCGTTTTATAACGCAGACAAATTTTCCAAACTGAACAGTGCATTGTTACAATTTAAATCCATGATATCAATGGATCACACAAAAGTAGGCAGAAGATTTTCAGAAGATTTTAAAACCAGTTCCAAATCGATTAAAAGGAAAACACTCTCTCTTGTTGACTCTCATCCTAAAATTGAAATTAGGAATGCTTTTTTCTTAAATAATTTTTGATCTTCTGCGAAGAGGAACTTGGCTGAGAAGATAAGAAGTAAGATATCGAGAGACTAACCTAAAGTTACAGATAAACCAGAGAAGGTACGGAATTTCAGATACGGTCTGTCTATATTTCACGTGTGGCTTTGTTTGGTGGAATTGATATTGCACATAAGCTATCGTTTAGGATTCTGCAAGTGGCAAGAAAAAACTAACGAAGAAAAAGCGAAAATAAAAACTGTAAAACAGCGAGCCCAAAAAGAATTCCACAGGAAACACTGCCACAAGATTTTCCCGAAATCCTGCTTTGACATCTGAAATCACACTTGTCCACAGGCAGTTGATTCGTAGATTCGGCATTATTTTGCAAGAAATGGCTTTAGGGGAGGCAATTGAAACATTCAAGTTCAAAAAATATTGCTAACAAACAGCGTAAATTTACGTCAATCTTTATAAATGGTACTACATGCCAGTGCTAGCACACAAAATTCTGATTCATGGAACCGAAATTATTGAACTTGCATTCCTGCCCGTTGGTCCATTGACGGAAGAAGCTCAAGAGGCGAACAACAAAAATTGCAAACATCTACGAGAGTTTCACACTCGAATATATAGCAAAGAGGTTACTTACAGAAATCTTGGATGGAAACTGCTGATTTCGACCGACCCAAACATTTTTTAATCAGAGGAAAAAGTAGAAGAATTCTATTCTACTAAATCCTGAAGCTCAAGAGTTGCTCAAGACATAAAATCGAAGCCTAAAGTTATATGTTGGCAGTGAAAGAAGAACGTTCTTCACACTCGTGAATGTCCCTACTTTTCATATGCCATGGAATTTATTTATAACAAATATTAAATGTATTGGTCAATCATTCCTTGTATTCAAACCCTCTTGTGTTGGCCAACTGTAAGTACTGAATGAAAAAAAGAACTTTTTTGCTGAAATTCAAAGGGCTTACTTTGAAAAAAACCGAGTATTTACGACGACGATTTTCCGAATAATGCTTTTTTAAATTAAGTTTTTTAAAAGAATTATAAAGTTTATGATCTAAAAAATTCGTCAACAGATGACCGAATAATGCATTTGTTTATTGAAGTTGTTTAAGCAAAAATAAAATTTATCAAATAGTGATGGATGTCGCTAAAATTATTATGAAGTTCCTAATTAAAAGGACTGGCATAGGAAAAAATTAATTTTGTCATCGACAAGTGTTCGAATAATGCATTTATTTATTAAATTTGTTGAAAAAAATCATGAAAGTCATCAACAAATTATGCATTTTCTGAAATTATCATGATGTTCCTAATTTAAAAAACTTGACATCGAAAGAAACGAATTTTTCTGTAGACAAAAGCGTGAATAAAACATTTACTTATTAAATTTGTTTATAATATGAACAAGAATCGTCTTAAGAGAATTTTTTTCATTAAAATTTTGTTTTCATTTGAATAGCTTGCCATCTAACTATAAAAAACATTAAATTATTAAAAATGATAGAAAACACATTTTCAACAAATAATTTGTTTATAAAATTTTGTTTTGTTTATTTTTTAATGAAGAAATATCTTTATATAATGTAAATCTATGTAACTTTGGCGATCACAACAATTTTCCTATTATTGACGAGCACCGGGATTGTTAAATAGAAAAATTGTAATTTTTTTCGTCATATTTATTTATTTATAAAAAAATGGAAAAACTGAATTGAAAATCAGGCACTACAATTCTCTTTGAAATTTTATCAGCTTTAGAAAAAAAACATCAAAATCGGTCCACAGGTTCAGCCGAAATCGTATATTAAACCAAAAAAGTCATTTTCCCCCCACTGCAGCGGCCGAGAGTTTTGACTTCAACTCGCTGCCATTTCCAGAATTTCGGACCGATTTTGTTCAAATTTTTAGAAAAACTTTCTTAAATTCTATTCATTCACTTTCTCGAGATAAGTTATTTTCAATAACATTTTTCGATGACCGTTCCACTGGTCGAAGTTGGCGAAACGTGGTTTTCGTTCGGAATCAATTTTTTTATTTAATAAAAACAAACATACCCGTTTTTTTTAAAGTGCGTATCTTATAGCTATTTTTTATATATTGAAAGTACACCATACAAATTTTAAGGATTTTCATCAACAAACGGCCGAATAATCGCGAGTTGTGTTTTACAAAACATCGATTTTTAATCGGAAAATTTTCTAACTTTTTATTGTATTTCTTGAATAGTAATCATCGAATTGAAAAGTTTAATAAGAAAAATTTGTCGGCTACCTCAAGGTGAATACGAATGTACGTTTTATTTTTTATTTTGGCCACTTTACTTTTATCAATAGATCTCCCCGGGTGGATAATATTTCTACGAGGTTTTGAGCACTTGTCGAGTTTTTTCTTCCGTCACCTTATTGATACTCCATCTTTACTTAAATGTATCGCGATAACTGTAATGCCATTTAACTCTGTATAAGCTGGCCTGACTTTTATTTTTCGAATAATATAATCAATACCTCTCCGATTTTCAATAGGTGTGATTGCGCAAATATGTTCATGTTAGTTAGTAAGAATCTTGATTTATTTTATATGTCTCAGAAAAAATGCATGCATGTTTTGGATGCACTTTTTGAACATACCTATATTGCTGTACATAGCATCTATCTTTGTAGCCCTATTGTTCCTTATTTTAACTGTTGGATTATCTTATCTCTTTAATAAATAAATAAATATATTATAAATAGACAGAATGAGAGAGTTATAATATTACCTGCATTATATGCCGACAATTTTAATTTCCTGAAGGTAATATCGAAAACATGGCAATGCAATTTGAATGAATCTGAACCACCGCTCGCGGTAACTTAACGCGAGTTCCAAGTTTCACGGTTTCTCCTCGCATTGGTTGCCATCTACAGAATATTTATCGGCTTATTGTGCTGAAATCCAAATCCACGGGACCGTATCTGTGATTGATCGTGGCAATCCAAAGTTCTCATGATACTATAATTCCTTGCAACTTTTATTTATTATTCTCCTGGCACATTTACTCTGAAATACTGTGCAGAATTTCTTTTGAACTTTCGTACCTAAACTTTCGTAAAAAATTGTAAGAAAGATTCAAATGATTGATTTAGTAAATTATTATTATAATAAGATATTACTTATTATTCTTTTTTTTTCTTAAACTGATCTCGGGTAAACCTGGATTTTGATCACAGCCACTGAATAAGTCAAGTGACTGATGAGATGAGGCTGATATAAGTTAACCCGTGGATACGTCACTCCATCTGCGCATAAGTGCTTACCACACTTGTGTGTTTTGGGATTTCGCATTGTTAAATTTTAATAACTTGTGCATGAATAACCTGAATGCAACTTACAA
>NC_046660.1:109944430-109968987 GCF_010883055.1 Belonocnema kinseyi | reverse complement strand
CAATTTGGTTCAACCACTGTGACTGCAAGTTAACTTATACGGGGATGATTTCTCCCAGACTAAATCTAAGTATTTTTTTTAGAGAATTAATAAAATTAAGGGCCCGACGGAGTAAGGCATGAAATTTCTTTAATAAAATACAATTTATTCAGAAAAACCCTATCCTAAGCTCTACATAAATTTCCCTACTTTCTAGATAAATTTCATATTAAGTTTTAATCAATTACTGGTTCGTGCACCTTAACAATCTATTGATATTTAACCGATCAAAATACTTCTATTATTAGGACGCACAACGGCGATTTAAATTCTCTTACGTGAGACTATATTCGTAGCGTTGGTACAAAATGTGACACTTGAAACATTTGTTAAAGAGGCACAGAGATGCGACTCTTCCAAAGAGAGAGAGAGAGAGAGGGTTTCTCAAGGAGAATACCTAAAATTTTTATACTAGCCTCTTGGGCTTCAAATCTTTCGAGACTATATTCTCTTTACCTGAGAACCAGACTTAGCCGCTTTTTGGACAGGTTTCAATAGAATTTACGATTGTCCACACCTAAGAAGCTAAGGGTGATTGAAGGGTGATAAACCTTTACTACACAACTTCTTGGTCTCGGTTACAGGAAATTTATCCTGGCCGTTACGTCTGTAGTTGCAGTAAACGTTTGTAACACTTAAAAGATAGCTTTAAACCGGGTGCTTCTAGCACTTGCCTTTATATTTGTTTCTAAAATTTAAGAAGATCTATGCCTTCCAAAGAATCTTCGAAAAGAGCAATCGCGTAAGACGCCTTGAGAAAAAGGTAGGAATTCCGAGTCAATGCTACAGAGCTCTTGTTTCAAAGAAACAATCTTCTACCGACTGGTTTCAGACGAATTTACGCCTGTCCACTCCTTAAAGGAAATAGCTTTTTCTTTAATATAGTAAAGATGGAATTTATCCCAAATTTACTATATCAAGTCTTAGAAGAGAGAGGATACTCCCTTTTAAGGAAGCTCTGCGAGTTGCCTCGCAAATACTAACTGAGAAGATTTTGGGCAGTGTGGCTCTTTTTATAGTCCATGCCCTTCTCTCATCTCCCAAGATGCATGAGAAAAATGCATAGTGGGAGGCTTTAGAGTCTGCGCTCCTTTAGAGTTCCTACGAGAATACAAGTTTTGTGAGCATTTTCGTAGGAGTTTCTCTGGATTCCTCTAGAATCAAACCGAAGGGCCTGTGATAAACCCAACGAACGCGTCCGCAGGTTGCGGATAGAGGGTCCCAGTACCAAGGGTTTCTGCTGAATATGGTTACAAAAATAAATAGGCAGTCGCGGACAATTGTCCAGGGGTGGTCCCGAAGGAATTAACCCCCAAGCGGAGATGTGAAAACCGTGCCAAAAGCTGAATGGCACCTGGATGAGGTGTCTAGAACGGTGTCTCTCGGATATCAGGCGACCTCTCAGAGTACGTAGCCTTATTCTTGCATGCGGGGTTTTACAAGGATGGACGAACCCCTTTCCCTAGCTTCTCGTGGGAACCACGACACCACCAAACATAGTTGTAGTAAGTGCGGTTCAAAACAACAGAACGCGTAGGGCTCCCGACAATGGGTCGATCAACAATGCCGACCACTCTAGAGCTGGGGGAGCCAATCAAAATGGATTCAATGCGATGAATCGGCGGAATCTCGGGACCTTTAGGTGGACGGTGCGACTAAATCACGACTTGCTAGAGTGCTACGATGCAAGTGTGGCCCCTTAACGGGGTTACATGGCACGGCTGCATGCTCCGTGGTGCGAGAAACACCCGGAGCTATCGCACTTTCGTAGCAACGTCTGCGAAACCGTGCTGAACTACTCCGAAAAAGGGGATATGTAAGCGGAACGCCTAATCTACCACAGCTAGATCAGGATGGCAACAGAGAAAGAGAGGCGACACTAAGACCAACCGCGGGCAGGCATCCAATAGAGGAAGAGCAATGCTTTATGACCCGGAGAAACATCAACACCAAGGTTTCTCTTAAGCCTAAAGATCTGGCTGAAATTGATGACGAGCTTCGGGGACACTTTTCTGAAGAATCCGACCTTTGGGCTATCAATTATTGTGTGTATAATGCAGCGAGAACTTTCGCGAATGCATCAACTTGCCATAAAATGCCGCTTTGGAAAACAAGATTTACTATCTTTTCTGAAAAAAATCTTGTGACAACTAACAAGGTCACCTTTCAGAGAGGTGTCTTCCAGGCAACACCATGAGCCCGCTCCTCTTTTGCCTAGCATAATTGCCACTATCTCTAGCACTTAGCCATTCTCACGGGTACTAGTGCATGGACGAACTTAAGATCTATGCTAAAAACAAAGAGCAAATACATCTAGCTCAAGGGATTGTCGAACCATATACTAAGGAAATTGGAATGCAATTTGGGTTAGACAAATGCGCCAAGGTTTATTTAAAGCGAGGAAAACATAATGGCATCCCTGAAGATCCTGAGCTCGTTGATAGAAGCGCTATATGACACCTTTGCGCTAGAGAAACTTATACATACCTGGGCGTGCCACAGAGCCGCATTCAGGATGTGACATCTATAAAGGGTACTCTCCGGAGCAGATACAAACCTCGCATCCGGCAAATTTGGTCTTCCGAACTGTCGGCGAGGAGCAAAGTATCTACAACGAACATGCTTGTCGTCCCGGTAGAAAGGTTATGCATATGAACAAAAGCATCTTAAGATAATTCTGGGCACAGCACACAGAGTCGCAAATGGAAGAGACCCTCTTCTTAAAATGGTCAGGAATCACGAAGAAGAGGGCAAAGAAGCGTTTCTCTATAAAGCGGCGGAGGAGGCTGCTGAAACACTTGGACTTAACTTCAGTATTAGGGTACTCGAGTACTCACTCCTGAAAGCCGGGATTAAGAAAGCACAAGAGAAAATCTTTCGTGAACAGCTCCTCGATAAGATGCACGGTATCTTCCACCGAAATGTGGAGGATCAGTCAATGTCGTGTAAGCTAACGTTTACTTTCCTTAAATCACCCGGATAGAAGTCTAGTACGGAGAGTTTCATTTCGGCATGCCAAGACGGTGTCATTTCCACATGAACATACCGTCGCCAAATTTTGAGCCAAGACATTCCCCATGATAACTGCAGGACATGCCATGCACACCCTGATCATTTAGCTCACATACTATCTAGTTCTTCAACTCATGTGGGAATGACCTACGTCCAAAGGCACAGTGCGGCCCTAAGAGTGCTTTATGACCTTCTCTGTCACTCTTACGGCATTAGCCTTACATGGTTCTTCTTGACTTCGAGAAGCGCACCATGTTCGTTATCCAATTTTCGGCACCAGCTGACAAAAACATTATAGTCAAAGAGAATGAAAAGAAAGAGAAGTATAGAGACCTTATAAGGGAGTTGCAACGATTGTACCCCGAATATTCTGTTAAATTAACCTTCTTATCATCGGGGTCTTGGAGGTGCCAAGCTTTCACTCGTTAATAGCCTCAAAAGCATCCCTGCGTGTCAAAAATATGCTAAAACACTTGCGGGAAAAATGCAGAAGGCGGTAGTTCTTGGATCGATTCGCGTCCTCAGGGTACACGAAACTTTTTCCGGATAGTCGTATTGATTCCGTTACAGACTGTAACAACCTATCTCATGGTCGTGAGACTTGGTTGTGGCTGAAATTTTACCACGATGTCGCTGGGAGCAGGTCCAATTTTTCAGATTAGCACCCACTCCCGGTGAAATCCTGCAGTTGTCCTTATGACAAATTTTTAAGGCATATATGTATGTATGCATGTATGTATGGGTGTATGTATTTATGTATGTATGGATGTATGCATGTATTTTCGTGTAAAAATTACCGAGAAATGCAATGGTGATAAAAGTAATTCAAATAAAAAATTTTTAAATAGCAAAGATAATAAAAATGAAAATAACTTTTCTGAACTGTTATTTTTTCTTTAAAAACATAGCCATTTTTTTCGTAATTATCGAAATTGTATTTTTATTTTTTTTAATTGAAGATCAATGTACATATTTTTACGAAAAATTACAAATTACACATTAAATAAGATATTTTGTATGGCTGTCTGAAAATAATGTATTTTTAAAGCATAGCAAAATCAGTCAATCCTTAATCTAGAAGGGAAAACACATTTAAAAATAAAAAATATAAGAATTAGTTAATAATAACACTATTAATTATTTAAACATGAATCATTGTAAAATATTATTCTAAACCATTAATACAGTGCTTAAAGTAAATTATTTTTCACCTTATTCCATAAAAGCAGTGCTTGCAACGCATAATCTATCGCGATGCAGTATGGGTTGCTCTTCAATAAATTGATTATCCGATTCCTGCTCAATATTTTCAATGTTAAAGACAAAAAATTCATCCTAATCTCCTTTCGAATCGCTGTCATCATGTTCATATTTATCGGACGAAGCGTCTCATGTTCGTACGACCGCTCGGCTGCTGCGCAGATTATAACCAGAAGTTGATGCGATCCAAACTTAAGAGCCTCAAACTTTAAGAAAATTTGAATTTAAAAAATCAAGAATTTAGAAAATTCACGTAATTAACAGACAGGAATCATTTTTGGTAAATTTATACAAAAAAAAAATAATTTGCAAAATTAAGTACCTCCAGAGAAAATGTAGTCGAAGAAACGATTATCAGGCGAAATTAAATTTTTTCCGAAGCACCCAATTTACAACCTAGGAAACGACGCTTGTGAAAATTTGCACCAAGCCTAACTTTCGAAGTCAACTTCACGAACAGCAAGAGGCGAATGAAGCTAGGCCCTACGTGACATGCCTTAATACCTGATTGGCATATTTAACGTGGAGGGAAGAGACATTTTCAATTGTTATCGATCCACAACCCGCTGATATCACCAAATAACTTTAATTGCAAAATAATAATGCTTAATGATCTCTTTGTATAGGATTTCAAATGCGCTCATATGCGCCACTTTTGAAATTGACAAAAAACCATAATCAACCCCCTCATTACCACTTGCTACGATCCACTATTCAATGATGTATCCAAAGAACTTAAAGTCCAGTATAAAAATTCATAATAATACGTGAACCGTAAAATACGTGGTTATTACTCCTGTACTAATCATTTGATTTTTATAAAATATTATACAGCAATTAATGTTTTTTGGTGTTAACAGCGTGGAGTAGATAGATGATACGTTGTAATACTGAGGTTGATTAAAGTTTTCTCTTCAATTTTTAAAGTGGCACATATAAGCGCATTTTTATTCCTATCCGAAAAGATAATTCTAAATTTTTATAATGCAATTTAATTTATTTGGAGATATCGTAGGATAGTTACTCGTAAAAATTGGTAATGAGAGGGTTGATTATGATTTTTTGCTAATTTCGAAGGTGGCGCATATGAACGTATATGAAATCCTACACGAAGAGATAATTAAACATTATTATTTTGCAATTAAAGTTATTTAGTGATATCATCGGGTGGCGGATCGATAACAATTGAAAATAAGGGGGTTGTTTATATTTTTCTTTGTCAATTTTGAAAGTGGCGCGTATGAGCGCATTTGAAATTCTGTCTGAAGAGATCATTATAAATTTTTCTACTGCGATTTAGATTATGTGGAGATTTCATCGAGTAGTTTATCGGTAGAAAGTGTTAATTGGGGGTTTGATTATTGTTTTTGTTATTTTCGACAGTGGCGCATATGAGCGCATTTGAAACCCCATAGGAAAATCCCTTCATCAATGCGATTGCAAGCTTTTTATTTCGTTGGTCATCACTTCGTAAAATTTGGTTACCTTTATATCTTGGGCAATTCTCAAAATTTGATATCTTTGTTAATTATCTAGCGCAAAATTTTTTAGTTGTGGGACATTTGAGCGCATTTGAAGTTATGAAAGATAGGTATGATAAATTTGGAAAAATGTTATTAGTTTAGACAAATGACGCCAGCCCTCCCCCCGTTTCGATCTCTAATAACTCGGTTATCAATGTGGCGCAAAATTTTTTCTCTGTGACCTATATGAGCGCATTTGAAGATCTTCAAGATTATGTGACTTCAAGCTTGATTTTTCAACTGGGGGTTATAGCGTTACGCTGCCCGCCCTCCGCGCGTAACACCGGATGTCACTCCTACAGTTTTGTGGCGCAAAAATTTCAATCGGTGGCGCGTTTGGGGCACAATTCAGTTGGCTATAAAAAACTCAAAAATTAAGAGTGAGGGGGCTGGTGTAACTGACCTAACTGCACGACCTAGTTTCTGAAGATCATAGAAAGATCAGATCCAGTTATCATAAGTTTTTTATTAATCGGAAAAAAAATTGTTGATAACTAGAAAGCATGACGTTTCTCGAAAAATAAGGGCAAAGGAGCAAACTGTGAAGAAACTGTCTCGTAATTTATACGTTTGTGAGGGACAAAGAGACTCTCGAAGAAAAAATACTTCGTTTTGTGAGAGGCAAGGGGATTCACATTAAACAATCACCCCGAAAACCAAGGAGTTCAAAAACGTACTGCAACCACCTTGTGGTGACCTCCCCTAGGGGCTGTGAGACCTTGGAGTTGGTAAGAAGGCTTAAGCGTGTGGGACATAGAGGTCGAACGCACTTTGGCCGGCATGCGTATCGATATGGATGAGAGGATTACTATAAACAGCCCGCCGTTGGTGTGGCGGCCTGCGAACGGGTATTTATTGAGTTTCTCGCTCAATGTGACCACCCCCTAAGCCATCGTTGTAAAGTGATCGTGCTGATGGCACTTTGGCACCTAGAGGTTACGAAGGTGTCATAGCGGCCTCTCGAGGATACCGAACGACATCTCCGAGTAATTAGTCTTACCCTTGCATGCGGGGCTCTGCATGGGCGGACCTTTGATTTCCCTAGCTACTCGTGGGAACTAAAATGGAACACGCAAGATTTCCAAAAGGTGAAGGAGAAAAGAAGTTGGCGTAGGGGGGAAAGGAGTTGGGTCCTAATTGGTCTAACATAATCCTTTCTTTTCAATCTGTCTCTCCGACAAGCCTTACTCAGGCGTCGGCTGTACTCCCAGCTCTTTCGGGAGCTGAGGGTGTGACGGTCCCTCTGAATGAGGCTATGGAAATGGGAATAGCCAATCAATTCCCTAATAAGAAGAAACGCATTAACGGCTTTCTGAAAAGGAGACTGTGGAGGCAAGCGCAGCGGACTAGTGGAGCAGCTGCAGAACCACAGCGACCACATCGCTGATAACCAGCACTGAGGCTCAAAAGTGAGGCAGGAGCTCAGGGGACACCCAACCGAAGGGGGTGGGGCAAAGCCTGTGAAGAGACACAAGGCGGTCCAGCAGCCGACGATGAGGAGTCGTAGGCGGTTGGCATCGGGTTTGGATCGTGTCGGTTTTAGCTCGACTCGACTTTGGATCGGGACGTCGATATATCGGCTCAGGATCGGGTAAGGTTTTCGATACTCCTTCGGCAGATATGCTCTTCTCGCTTAAACCGAGCGGATAGGGAAATTTGTCAATGGGTTGACGTCACTCGTTCCCCCCTGACTCCTCCACCGCCTACTTAAACCAGTTATGGCTAGAGTGAAAATGCTGAAATACATTTTCCCCATAGATAGTGGAAGATTTGTACTCTGGCTTATGATTAAATAATTTGAAACATCGAAATGCGATTATGCGATTTCATTCAATTTAGAATGAATTTAATGAAAAAGAATATATTTTTTAGTATGTGGCAATATTGCACTGTTTATTCAAGAGGATCAAATATGAAGCCCCTTAACCAATCAATTGAAATTTTAACATTTAATCAAGTACGTTAATTTTCGATATAGGAACTTAAGGGAATGTGATAAATTTTAAAATCATAAATTATCGGCCGTCCCATGTTACTTTTTCCGCCAATTTAAAAACGGGGAACTTGAAATATCGTGCTAATTTGTTTTTTAAAATGATAGTTGATATTATGGAGAAGGTCTGTCTGGTCAATTAAACTTGCTATATTATTGTTAAATATATATTTTTAATATTTATAATGTTCATCTCAAAGACTTGTATTTTAAATTATTTGATTATGACAGCTGACCACATGACATTTTAATTCACTAATTGCAAGCGTCTGCAGCATTTTAACTTGACCAAAAAAGAAGAAAATAGGAATGCAATACGTATATATTGTATAAAAATTAACAAAATATGATTTCCGATTCAAATAAAATAATTAAAATGTAGTGAATGAGCGAGGTGACCAGATAGCAGAAGTGTTTGTCTCCTAGCGGAAAAAGCATGTGTAGAAATTGATGACAGCGACAAGTTTCAGAAGCTTAGTGGTCATGGACATAGGAAACAGGGGTCTAGGCATGCCATTGCGGGGGTGATGCAATGAGAGGGGAGGTCTGCCACCTTTTGATGTCCCGCGACAAACATGGCAGCGCCCACATGTTTACATTTTCATGCACAGTTTGTCCACAGAAATGCTCGTGCGCATAATCAAATAGCACATCATAATATGGCGGCTCTCCCCACTTATGGAATCCTCCCTTCTCCCGTGGATTCAACCCCGATCGCCAATGTTAGGATGGCATACCTAGTCCCGTGTTTCCTATGTCCATGTTAGTGGACAGTCTCTAGAAACTGCGTCGGTAACGGGAAAATCGTTGAAAGATCACAGTAACATGTGAGATAACTATTGGAGACTAATTAAAATATTTATGTTGATAAATTGTTCACAGTTAGAAGTGTTAGAAATGAATTGTAAAACGCAATGTCAGGCATTACAAAACTGGGTGGGATTGAAGTTAGGAATCAATATGAATTTAATAAAAAATTGGCTTGGTATAGCTATAATATAATCACGTTAATTTGCATGATGTCTGAAACTTTGATTTCTTAAATTAATGTACTTTATAAGATTTTTGCTTGTATTTTAATTTATTTCTTAAGATTTTTTCCTGTATTTTAAAACCCTTGATTCGAAATTTGAATTTTCTTTTTTTCCATGGTACTTTGTAAAATTAAATTAAAATGACAAGTTCCACTAAAAAATGGAAGAAATAAATTTTTGTATGACTTTAAAAAAATTATAATTCCTTTTATGAGATTTTTCGAAGAATTTTGATTCACTTGAATCGAAATTGGAATTTTTCCACGGACTTCGTAAAATTAAATTAAAATGATAATTTCCACTAAAAAATGGAAGAAATAAATTTTCGTATGACTTTAAAAAAATGATAAATTCTTTTATGAGATTGTTCCAAATATTTTCATTCGCTTGTATAGAAATTGGAATTTTTTATTTTGCCACTGTAATATCGTAGAATTAAACTACATTGTCAAACCCTACAAAAAAATGAATAAAATTAAATTTTGTAGAACGGTCACTTCGTGAAAGTCAACTAAATTGTCAAGTATAGTCAGAAAGATCTTAAATACAATTGTTCCATACTTTTAAATGCTACAATTCCTTTTTGAGATTTGTACCTGTATTTTGAATCGTTTGGATCAACATTTGAATTTTCTATTTTTCCACGGTATTTTGATAAAATGAAACTAAATTTTTAAATGCAATCAAAACAAATTTTAAATAGAATTGTTTACGACTGTTAAAATTTATAATTCATTTTTGAGATTTTTTCTTGCTTTTTGAATCGTTTGGATCACAATGAAAATTTTTTAAATTTCCACAGTATTTTCATGAAATTAAACTAAATTTTCAAATCCCCGATAAAATTGTTAAAATAAAATGATTATTTATGACATTTTAAAAGTTATAATTCATTTTTCACATTTTTCCACGAATTTTAAATTGTTTTGATCGAAATTTGAATATTCTATTTACAACGGTATTTTCGTAAAATTAAACTAAATTGTCAAGTCCAATCAAAAAATGATAAAATAAAATTGTTTAGGACTTTCAAGAGGTAGAATTACTTTTTGCGATTTTTTCCTGTGTGTTGAATCGTTTGGATCAACATTTTTAATTTTCTACAGTATTTTCTTGAAATTAAACTAAATTTTCAAGCCCCCAAAAAACCTGTTAGCATAAAATTATTATTCAGGACAATTCAAAAGTTATAATTTCTTGTTGAGATTTTTCCACGTAGTTGGAACGTTTGGATTGAAATGTGAAATTTCTATTTTTCAAGTGTGTTTTCGTAAAATTAAACTTATTTATCAAGTCCTGTACAAATTGTTGAAATAAAATGATTTAGTACTTTTGAAAAGTTATAATTCCTACTTGAGATTTTTCAACGTATTTTGAATCATTTGGATCCAAAACTTAAATGTTCTATTTTTCACTGTATTGTAAAATTAAACTACATTGTCAAGCCTTACCAAAAAATGGAAAATATACATTTTTTTAGGACTTTTCTAAAATTACAATCCCTTTTTTGAGATTTTTTCCTGCATTGTGAATCGTTCAAATCAAAATTTAAATTTTCAAATTTTTCTCTGTTTTTTCGTAAAATTAATCTAAAATTACAAGCCCTACAAAAATGGATAGAATAATACATATTGGACTTTTCAAAAGTTATTATTTCTTTTTGAGATTTTTTCCTGCATTAGGATTCATTTTGCTCGAATTTCGACTTTCTATTTTTCCACAGCATTTTCGATGACTAAAACTATAATGACAAACCGTTCCAAAAAATGGATAAAATTAAATCATGTAGGACTTTTCATAATTTATTATTTTGTCCTGTATTTTGAATCGTTTGGATCAAAATTTCAAATTTCAAAATTTTCACGGTATTTTCTTAAAATTAAACTGAATTGTCATGTCCGCAAAAATCGCTTAAAATAACATTATTATTCAGGACTTTTCAAAAGTTATAATTCCTTTTTGAGATTTTTTACGTGTTTGGAACGTTTGGATTGAAATTTCTATTTTTCCACTGTCTTTTCGTAAAATTAAACTTAATTGTTGAGTCTTATAAAAAACGGTTAAAATATAACTTGCTAGGACTTTTAAAAAGTTATAATTCCTTTTTGAGATTTTTCCTAATATTTTAAATTGTTTGGATCGAAATTCGAATTTTCTATTTTGCCACTGTATTTTTGTAAAATTAAACTACATTGCTAAGCCCTAACCGAAAAAGGACAAAATAAATTTTTGCAGGACTTTTCAAAATTTATAATTCCTTTTTAGGGATTTTTCAAGTATTTTGAATCGTTTGGATCAAAATTTGAATTTTCCATTTTTTCATTGTATTTTCGTAAAATTATACTAAAATTACAAGCTATGCTAAAAAATGGATGAAATAAGATTTTTTGGATTTTTCAAAATTTATCATTCATTTTTATGATTTTACCCTGAATTTTTAATATTTTCGCTCGAAATTTGAATTTTCTCTTTTTTCACTGATTTTTGTCAAATTAAACTACATTGTCAAGCCCTACTAAAAATGGAAAAAATAACTTTTGCAATTACTTTTAAAAAACTATAAACCCTTTTTTGAAAATATTTCCTCTATGTTGAATCGTTTGAAACAGAAGTTAAATTTTCAAATTGTCCACAGTATTTTCGTAAAATTAAACTAAAATTACAAGCCCTACCAAAAAAATGGATAAAATCTAACTAAATGTTCAAGTTCTATAAAAAATGGTTGAAATAATATTTTTTTAAACTTTTTAAAACTTATAATACTTTTTTGGGATTTTTTCCTGTATTTTGAGTTGATTGGATCCAAATTTTAATTTTCTATTTTTTCACGGAATTCTCGTGAAATTAAACTAATTTGTCAAATCAAATCAACAAATTTTTAAATAAAATTTTTTAGGCCTTTTAAATGTTATAATTCCTTTTTGAGATTTCTTCCTGTATTTTCGATCATTTGGATCAAAATTTAAATGTTTAAATTTTCAAAATTATTTTCGTGAAATTAAACTAAATTATCAAGTCTGAAAAATGGCGAAAATAAAATTATTATTTAGGAATTTTCAAAAGTTATAATTTCTTGTTGAGATTTTTTCCTGTATTTTCTATCATTTGGATCAAAGTTTAAACGTGTAAATTTTCAACATTATTTTCGTGAAATTAAACTTAATTATCAAACCAGAAAATGGCTGAAATAAAATTATTATTTAGGACTTTTCCAAAGTTATAATTGCTTTTTGAAATTTTTTCTAGTATTTTGAAACGTTTGGATTGAAATTTGAAATTTTTATTTGTCCACTGTGTTTTCGTAAAATAAACCTAATTGTCAAGCTCAACTAAATACTAGAAAAAATAAAATTTTTTACGACTTTTAAAAAATTATAATTCCTTTTTAGAGATTTTTTCCCTGTATTTTCAACCGTTCATATCGAAATTTGATTTTTCTATTTTTCCATCGTATTTCCCTAAAATTCAACTGAATTGTCAAGTACAATAAAAAATTGTTTGGATAAAATTATTGAGGACTTTTTGAAAATTATAATTCCTTTTTTGAGATGTAATAATGGATATTGAATCACTTGGATCAAAATTTCGATTTTTTATTTTCCATAGTATTTTTGTAAAATGTAATTAAATATTCAAAACCTCTAAAAAATAGTAAAAATGAAATTATTTAGGAGTTTCAAAAGTTATAATTCCTTTTCGATATTTTTTCCTTCCTGTGAGTCGTTTGAATCAAAATTTGAATATTATATTTTTTCAAGATATTTTCGTAAAATTACACTTAATAGTTAAGTCTTATAAACAAATTATTATAACAAATTTTTTCAGGACTCTTAAAATTTATAATTCACCTTTGCGATTTTTTCTAGTATTTTGAGTCATTTCGATCGAAGTTCAAATAAAAAATGTTTGCACGGCATTTTCTTTAAATTAATCTAAATGTTTAAGTTCTATAAAAATCAATAAAAAATGTTTCATCCCAAAATTTATCCTCTCGCAAAAAAATCACAATTTAAGATTGCAATATCACACTCTGACCGATTTGATCTTTGCTAAATATTCTTAAAAACATATTTTGTTTTCATCAAATGATAATGTCAAGAAACGCTAATGTTATAAGGTTAAAAAATCTATTCATATACTTTAAAATTTCTACTATATTTTATCTAAAACTTTATTAAACAGTAATAAAAATTTTTGCATAGGAAAATGATATTTCGCACAAATCTGCTTAGCATAATATATGTGTTTGCTTTTTAAATAATTTTTTAAAAAACAAACCAAGTTCCCATAAGAATGTTGGTTATAAAACTGTATATTTTAGTTCCTCATTTAATAACGAAATGACGAAATTATACAAAATTCTTTACAACTGCATTCATATTTGTTTAAATCCCTTCAAATTATTAGAAATCTTGGAAATGATTTGTAAATACTTTGTAAATGTTTAAGTCTCTTGAAAATGCCTGATATATTTTTTAAATATTCTAAAATACTTACAAAGCTTTGAAACCCCTTCAAGCTTTTGAATTAAATACAAAATTATGAGAATTGTTAAAAATTTCTTTAAGTAGTTAAATCCTTCGATATCTTTTGAAATTTCTTGAATATTTGAAATAGTTTGAAATTTCATTAAATTACAGAAATCAATTCAAAACTTCCATGCAAAATTTTAAAATGATATAAAATAGTTAAAATCCTTTAGAATCGTTTGAAACTTTTCAAATATTTTTAAAATACCGTGGGATTTGAAATAATTATTGGAAAACTCTATCAGTCGAGCATCAGGATCAATTAGATAATTAGTTGAAAAATTTATTAAAATTCCTGAAAATATGTTCACTTAAAAGCTCTTGAAAATGCCGTAGGTGTTTTAAATATAGAATGCAATCCTTTAAATCTCTTCAAATTATAGAAATCTATTGAAAATTTCTCTAAATGTTTAAAAATACCTAGAAATATTTTAAAAGAATTGAAGATAATTTAGAAATAGGTATAGACTTGAATTGAAATGTTTATTGAAAGAAAAGGGTCTACTGTGATCTTTTATTTTAAAAAGTGACTAAAGAAGTGATTTTAGAAAAAAAGTTACTAGGCAGTGACTGCGTGGCAGCCCTGATTATTTTTACAGTTTCTTTTTACAGTGATTCCCGGGTTTTTGCGTTTTTTTTTCAAATGTCTGCCTCTAAAGCTTTCATCTTATTATGTAGATTTTAAAATATAGGGTACAATATGGTTACGGGGACCGTTCTGTGATCTGTTTCTGAGGGGACCCACAAATTTATTTTCAGCCCTGCGTCCTGAGGCTCCGAGTGTACTTTCCAACACTGACAAGAAACGAAATAATAAAGCCAAATCAGTCTTCAACGGAGGCATCAGTATTCAGTTCAGCGACGATTGATCTCTCTCTCTCTCTTTCTCTGATCACTTATCTCTTTTCAACTGGGCGAGTTCTTTTTGGCAACATTAATACACTACGATTAGCGAAGGTCATGTTTTTATTGAATTTTTATTGGAAAGACATTTTGAAAACAAAAAACTCCAAAACAACAGCGGAAAATGTGCTCATGAAGACATCAAAATGAAACTCTTTATTTAAAAAATGCAAAAGATGGAAGGAGATGTGTTAAAAAAAGTTGATGAAGAACAAAAAGCAAAAATAAGTTATAAGAAGGAAATAAAGAAATTAGATGTCGCATAGAGAAAGTAAAAGTTAGGAAGTTTGGAATTTTCAAATCTAAGGTTGACAGAGTTGTTCCCTTTTTAATAAAATAAGATTCTATAGTTAAACGCTTATTAAGATTTTTCTCAATATCCAACATTTTTGGATGTTCAAAATCAAAATCATGCCCAGTTTCAATTCGCTGTCTCTCAAGTGCAGTGATATTATCTAGATTATAAGTACGGCGAGTATGTTGTTTAATTCTATAATGTAGAGGTCTGCTTGTGTGTCCAACATAACAACAATCGCAATTCGAGCAATTAAATTCGTAAACAACATGTCTTTTTTGAAAAATGTCTAATTTGCCTTTAGGAGACGGAAAAAGATTTAAGTTGGATTTTATCGGTCTGAAAATTACTTTTATGTTATTCTGACTCAAAATAGTTGCAAGTTTATCAGTTATTCCTGAGATGTATGGAACTACAGTGAAATTTTTAAAGTTATTAGGTTCCTTTTCTCTCAGGTGATTATAAATATTATTAACTCTGATTGCAATAATCCTGTCAATAAGATTAATGGGATAGCCATTTTTAATTAAAGTTTTTTTTGTTGTTGTGAAAAGTGAAGTAACTTATTCCAATTGTTTATTCCATATTTGCGCTCGAAAATTCATTTGTTTGGTTGAGCATTAATTTTTTAACTCAACGTTTAATCATTTAAGTTTTGATGGACAATTTATCTTTTTAGTAGAAAATAATTGTTTGCTGTTGAAAATGCAACTGTTTCAGTTGAAAATTCATTGTTTCAGGTCAGAACTCATCTTTTTTATTTAAAATTCAACTATTCCAGTTAAAGATTCTTCATTTTAGTTGAAACTTTATCACTTAGGTCGAAAAGTTAACTCTTTTGTTGAAAATCCGTTTGATTTGGAGAAAATTGATTTTTTCAACTGAAAGTTTTTAAATTTTTAAATAAAAAAAAACTGTGATTTAGTTAAAAGTTAAACAATTTTGTTAAAAATTTATTTTTCTGTTACGAGATTCATCGTTATATTTGGAAATCGATCTCTTTTTAAAAATATGTTGAAAATCAATTTTTCTACTAAAAATTTAACTATTTTTCTCAAAATCAGTTTTTTTTTAAGAACTAGATTTTCAACGGAAAATTCAACTATTCTATTTTTGTATGAAAATTCATCTATTTGGTTGAAAATTGATATTCTTTATTAAAAAATGAAACAGTTTTTTTTAAATTTTTGTGATTTGTGGAAAAATCACCTTTTTGTAGAGAATTAATATTTTTTGTTGAAAATTCATTTTTCTGGGTGGGCAAAAATCAACTATTCCAGTTTAAATAAAAAATTTTACTTGAAAATATTCATCAGTTTGGTTGAAAATGAATTTTTTCTATTGTCAATAGATATATAAAACATATAAAAATTAATTTTTATCATAGAAGTTTTATCATTTTAATTAAAATTTATTTCTATGGTCGAAAAATGAGCTATTTGATTGAAAACTCGTTTTTTATTTGAAAGAAAAGGAATTTTTTACCAAAAATTTCAATATTTTATTGAAAATTTGTTGTTTCTTTTTGGTTGAAAATTATTTTTTTGCCAACAAATAAAGCAACTATTTTTTCGACTAAAAAAAAGGTGACGCCCCTATTCTGCAACTGCAGCTGTTGTTTGTTGTTTGGTAATACTTAACATTTTTACCAGAAAATCTAAATTATATTTTTGGACGAAATTGTCTTTTTTTTAAATGAAAATTTAGGTATTTGGTTCGAAATAAATATTTTTCATCCAGAAACTTAACTATTGGTTTAAAAATGGATTTACTCTGTAAAACGAAAATTCCTTTTTCGTAGCAAATTGTTCTTTATAGTTGAAAATTCATATTTTTGGTACATACCTATATTTCAACTATTCAAGTCGAAGATTCATAATTTGATTTCCAAATTCATCTTTTTGGCTGCAAATATAATTGACCATTTTTTGTTGAAAATTTAGATATACTAGTACAAAATACAACAATTTGAATGATAATTGATCTTTTTCATTAAAAAATTCAATTATATAGTTGAAAATCCGCATACTTTGTTAAAAAATCCACTTTCTTTCCTTTAAACTTATCCTTTTTAAACTTGGCTGAAAGTTAAACTCTCTGATTAAAAATTTTTTTTCTTCAAAAATTCATCATTTGAAAGAAAAATTAATTTATTTGGGTGAACACTTATTTTATGACTAAAAATTTAATTATTCAATTTTTGGTTAAAAATAATCATCTTTAGTTGAAAATTCATCTTATTTGCTAAAAATGAATCTTCTGTGTTGGAAATTCATTTTTTCTTAAGTTCAATTATTGTAGTAAAAAAATAATCGTTTCACTTGAAAATTCATCTTTCCGTTTTAAAATTCCTCTATTTCGAAGACAAAGATTAAAAATTTTAGATAAAAATTCATCTTAAATATTCGTCTTCTTAAATTGAAATAAGAAGTATCCCTACAGGTAATTCTTATCTGAAGCTTTTCGGTTTTGAAACACAGATTCATACAACCGTCTGCTGCGTGTTGCCGCTATTTCAGAAATTCACATTAGCCTGTGTGGCATAGTACGTAGTGTACCGTATCACCCCATATGTCATATCTTGATGTTATTTTTAAATTAAAAATTAAGTAATACCTAATTTTTTTAGTTTAAAGAATCAGAAGAATTCAAAAAGCTCAAGATAATGTAAAGCACCTAAAGAATCATTAATTTTTAAGAGAATTCCAATGAATTTTTCATAATTTTGAGTTAGTAATTTTTATCTAAAGTTATACGTAGAACTCTCGGTTTCAGGGCCCTTCCCGTTTTCGGCACAGTGTGCGAGTATCCAGTCGAGTATATTGCGTAAAATGATATATTTCGATTGGGAACGGTTCAGGCGACCCCGATTTAGTTATGAGGTAAGTGCAAGGCAACCCCCGCAACTGGACTGAAAGTGTGAGTTTGCTGTACGATACTTAATTTTTTAATTCGAGTAATTTAACAAATTTAAGGGGGTGTTCTAGTTTCGTGCCAGTATTTAAGCCTATGTTTGGAAATTTACTGCAAAGAAACTACACATGATAGCTGGCAACGTTTTTTGCTATTTATTGATACATTGTTCGACTCCAAAGAATGAAATTTAACAAAATTGTTTCCACACCCGACACCTTGAAGCATCCTTGACCGCACAAGTGCAAATATATCATTGTCGACTTTGTGGTAAGGCTTTGGCTATTTAAATTAAAATTTAAAAAAATGCGAAGTTTCAGAAGAATCCAAATTAAGTCTTAACATTCAGCCTTTCTTCATTTTCGAATTTAATAAATTCAAAAGAATTGAAGATAATGTGAGCCATTCCGATAGAACTCAAAGCATTCAAATGGATTTAAACAATCCAAATGTATTCAAAAAATACTTGAAAAAAATTAAGAATTTCAGATAATCAAATAGAATTCAATGCATTCAAAATATTAAAAAATATATACATGTACATAATGGATCCAAAAGAATTTAAAACAGTTAAAAGATTGTAATAAATATTTTAATAATTCAATGCAGAAGGATTCAAAGAATTAAAAAAAAAACAATATAATGGAAATAATTCAAGATTATCTAGATAATTCGAGATATTCAAAGAATACAATATAGTTTTTTAATGAATATGGAGAATTGGAAGAATTAAAAAGTATTTAAAGGATATTGAATATAAAAATTTTATCGAAGAATTTAAGTGATTTCAAATAACTTGGATGGTTACAAAGAATTCACAGAAAGGCTACCAATTACACTATCAGAGAAACCTGAGGTTTCATAAAGTAGACGGTGGCAGCACATGTTTGCGAATATTTTTTTTATTCAGACATGTAGTCACGTTACAAAATAAAAAATTCTATCGTCGTTACCAACTCAGTCTGTACGAAACCGGAAAGGCGCTTCTGCAGCAATCACAACTGCTAGGTGGTGCTCGCATCTTATTCTGAAGTTGCTTACTCAATATTCAAATAAATTGAAATACACGGCTCTATGCTGAACATTGCGAACATTAAAAATTTATATTTATCAATAGTATAGCAACTTTAAATGACCAGACAGACCTGTCCTATAATAATACCTATCATTTTTAAAAAAATTACCTCAAAATTTTAATTTCCCTATTTTTAAATTGGCGGAAAAGATTAATATGGGACCAAATACATGCATTTTTTAGACAAAGAGGTAAATTTTCAAATCAAGAAGATAAATTTCCTATCAGAAATGAAGCAGTTACGTTTCAATTAAAAAATTAATATTCTACTTCGAAAAGAACGACCTTTAACAAAAATGTTAAATTTTTAATTTAAGGAACTACTTTTCGAATATAATGATGAACCTTCAACTACAATAATTACATTTTCAATTATAAAATAATTATTCAACCAAGAAGAACGTTTTTAAAAGAAATAGTTAGATTTGTGAAAAATTAAATAAACTTACAACAATTCACTTTAAATTTGAAACATGAAGTTGAATTTTCAACCAAGACACTTCGTTTTTGGCCGAAAAGAAAAAATTTTTACGAAAGATATGAATTATCAAAAATAAAGTAACGAATGTTTATTCGAAAATGAAAAAGTTTAATATGTTGTTAGAAACGTTATTATTCAAGCAAAAACACAAATCATTAAGCGAATAATTTTAATTTTCAAACAGAAAAATAAATTTTTCTTTAATTATGCAGTTAAATTTTAAACTGAAATAGATCAATATTTGCAACTAGAAACCATTAACTCTTTAACGTAAATACTGGAATTTCAAGTTATAAAAGACATTTCTACCTCAAATAAACGGGTTTTCAAGAAAGTATATAGTTACATTTTTTATCAATATTATTATTATTTACAATAACTATTTTTGACAAAAAAATTCATTGATTATTGTTCTCTTAGTTTTCTACAAAAAATAAATTTTTATCAATAAACGTTACTTTCATTCAACTAGACTACATTCATTTTTAAACAAGAAGATGCCTTTTTAACAAGAAAGTTTAACTTTTAATAAAGGAGATTTTTTCAACCAAAGAGACGTCTTTTTCATTGAAAATTAAACTACTGAAACAAATTTCTAACTTAAATAATGAATCATAAACTAAGAAGATTAATTTTCCACCAAAAAAATAATATTTCTCAACAAATTACATGAATTATTAACTAAATGCATAGTCGAATTTTCAACTTAAATGATCAATTCTCAACAAAATCGTTAAATTTTTAACTAAGAACATCAGTTATCAACAAAAAATGGAACAGTTTTATTTTCAACCAAAAGATGAATTTTAAACAAAAATTATGAATATTTAACTGAAATGCTTAAATATTTAACTCAAAATACGAATTTAAAATAAAATCATGCATATACTAAACCTGAACGTGCACTTAAATTTTGTTAATATAATTTGTTCGTAAAATTAACAAATGTTAATGCATTACTAAATTTGTGGATATGATTTGAACAAAGTCAGATAAAAAAAACGATTTATTTTTGCTGGAAAACGCAGAAAATGTGCATTTGTTTATATAAATTCTTCGTAAAATTAACAAATGCATAACTAAATTTTTGAATGATTTGAGCAAGGTCAAATAAAAAAACTATGTATTTTTGCTTGAAAACGCCGAAAATGTGCATTTGTTTACATAATTTGTTCGTAAAATTAACAAATGTTAATCCATAACTAAATCTGTGCATATCATCTGAGCAAGATCAGATGAGGAAGT
This sequence comes from Belonocnema kinseyi, assembly GCF_010883055.1. NCBI lineage: Eukaryota > Metazoa > Arthropoda > Insecta > Hymenoptera > Cynipidae > Belonocnema > Belonocnema kinseyi. The sequence continues at coordinate 109,948,685 of NC_046660.1, read as the reverse complement.
GATTTGTTTTTGCTTGAAAACGCCGAAAATGTCCATTTTTTTGTATAATTTATTCGTGGAATTAACAACTGTTAATGTATCACTAAATTTGTGAATATGATTGGAACAAGGTCAGATGAAAAAAAAAAATTTCTTTCTGCTTGAAAACGCCGAAAATGTGAATTTGTTTCTATAATTTGTTCTTAAAATTAACAAATGTTAATACAGGACAATATTAATTCAGAATATATAATTGCAATAAAATTAGGTGAAAAATCGGTTTAATTTTGCTTTAAACTCCTAAAATGTGAATTTTTTCATATACTTGTCTTATCAAATAAACAATTATGAGCGGATAGTATAATTTTTACCGAAAATATAATCGGTGATATCATTACAATAAGAGTAGACGAAAAAAAAATTGTTTGCTGCCTATTAATTTCTGTGATGTACATTTGTTTATTAAATTTGTTTATAGAAGTAATTAATAACATTTAATTTTGAATTTTGCCTGTCACGTATCATGTAAACAATAAAAGCAAACAATTTTACACTAGAAATATACTTTAACAGCAAATATTCTTAATGTAGATTATTCGCTATTGAAATCCGCTAGTCGCTACGTCACAGAGACAAATCTGGTGAAGGAGTATCGAAAAGCCGACACGATCCCGAGCCGATGACGAGACAATATCGTATTGAACAGCACCACTACTACACAGCAATGCAAACACTTCTAGGAGGCCACCTGAAGGGCGCTTGAAAGAGTGTCGCCAGATCAATGGCCAAAATTTTAGACCTCTTTCTACGGAGTGGTGCGCATGTAAACTGTTAGACCCGACTCTGGTTCTCCGTCGGCTGGATTGTTCAACCCGTCACTTATTACAGCATCCTGGCGGATCTTTAGGCACGATAGGACTCAGGATTCAATTCCTGAGTCACAGATGATACACAGCGGTCCGCAACAACATGCCTTTCTACCAATTTTAACAGACAAACTTTAAAGTTACCATACATGGGTACTAGGAGCCTGTCGGTGGACAGAAAGATCGGGATCAGACATAAATGACTGCTTCTGGTCTAAACATTACCGAAATTAACTTGCTCCCCCACAACGGCGCCTCTGCAGTTTTACAGAGGGGCACGGCTGCGGGGCATCCAGATATCTCACTAATCCAGGAACCCTGGTTAGTCGAGATACTATTAGGGGTCTAGGGGGGGGGGCTTGATTTTGTTACAGGGACCCAAAGGCGGCCAATTAAAGGGCTTGCATACTAGCGAAGCAAGTCAACTTCGTCCTGCTCAAGAGGTAATGACCTATTGGAATACAGACGTTTCGTAATTCGGTCAGGGAGGAAGTCATTGACATCGGCATCTGCACCGGTAGTTTTACAGATAATATCAAGAAGTGGAGAGTCTCAGATGAATCCACTCTCTCAGATCACTCACAGCTGAATTTCGTGTTGTAATTTATCGTGCGAAAGGCTGGAGAGACACACTGGTGGAATGTGAAACTCGAAGAGTTTTGCAGGGAAACCCGAGAGAGGTTCAGGCGTGCCAGTTCCGGAAAAACGACGGAACTATGGGCTTCATTTACATCGATAAAGGATGAGTATAGGAGTGCAATACGTGAGGCAAAGCATGTAAGCTGGCCCAAATTTTGGACTGATATCGAGAAAGGAGCAGAGGCGGCCAGACTGGATAGGCTGCTTTCTCGAAATCTGGATGCTATTCTCGGGACTCTGAAATTGCTCGCTAGGGTATACTGAGAGACTGACAGGGATACCTTGGGTCACCTGATCAAGTCACATTTTCCGGGGTTTAGAAAGTTAGTTAAAGAGGGACCAACAGCTCCGAGGCAATCAACGCCGCCTGCGGCTCAACTAGGCCCGAAGCGGCGGCTAATCAACGAGATTGTTACCCCAGCCAGGGTCAGGTGGGCCCTGAAGTCCATCAGTCCTTACAATTTTCCTGGTCCGGATAACATATATCCAGTCCTTTTACAGAGGGCTCGTGAGACCATCATTGGGCCGATTGTGAGAATTTCTAAGGCTAGTCTGACGTTGGTTTATGTTCCGACGGCATGGAAGTGTGCGAGAGTAGTCTTTATTCCGAAAGCAGGCAGGATCAGTTATACTGCTCTTTATGAGCAATAACACGCCTATAGGGCTGGTTACTCGACTGAGACGGCCCCAATCAGAGCAGTTGACCTAATTAAAGGACAACTGAAGCAGAAAGGCTTCGCGATTGGAACCTTAATAGACTTTGAAGGATCCTTTACCTACACCCCTGGAAAGGTGATCAGGGCGGCCTTGATCGACTTGACCGACTAAGGATGATACCAGTTAATGTGGAACCGTGGACTCGGGATGTCCACAGTATTTTATCACTCTTGTTGTGGTACCTGGTAGTGGATGAACTGCTTTATCTACTCACGAGTCGAGGCCACCGCGTATAGGCTATGTATCCGATATACTGGTTAACGAGCACGGTCAGCATTTGGATGCGCTCTTCGGAGTGATGCAGCAAGCACTAAGATTAGTATATTCACGGTGTAAGAGGACTGGACTATTACTTAATCTGAGTAAAAGTGATGTATTTGTATTTACCAGAAGGTACAAGCAGGGAACCTCAAGTACATTGAAATTGGGTGGACAAAAACTGAAAGTCACAGGGCAAGCCAAATATCTAGAAGTCATTCTGGATAGGAAGCTGTCATAGAACGATCATCTCAAAAAAGTGCAAGAAGCTAATAGCGCTTCTTTGGCTATGTAGGAGAGCCATAGAAAAAAGCTGGGACTTGAAACCGGAGACACTTATGTCGATCTACACAGCGATCCTGCGACCCAGACTAACCTATGCGGCAGTTGTCTGGTGGAGCAGGGTCGAACTGTCTACTACGAAATCTTGACTGGAAAGGATCAGGAGACTGATTATGAGAGGTATCACTGGTGCCTTGAAGTCGACACGCACGAAGGCGGCCTGGAGATTAAATATGGTGAACGATAGCAGTATCTCGACATTTATGCGGATACCAATCGACATCACGAGGAGGCCGACACTGAGCATGCTCGTGGATAAAATGTCCACTCGTCGCTACCTTTTCAAAAACAAGTACCAAATTAGCTTATTCACAAAAGAGTAATGGGCTAACGGTGAGGCACACCTGTCCAGTGAGGAAGACAACTGGTTCACAGATGGTTCCAGGAACAAGGAGGACTCTGGAGCAGGTGTATATCGTAAAAGGAACGAAATGGACTTCACAATTGCGATGGGGTCCTAGGGAACGGTCCTAAAATCTGAGATTATGGCCTTGCCCCAGTGCCCCTATGAGGCAATGAAGTATGGTAATAAAAGAAACATTCGTATTTTCTCAGATATTATGGCTGCTATAGTAGCCCTGAATGGAAGAACGTACACATTGCTACTAGTATGAGAGTGCTTTAAGGCACTGAATAAGCTAGCAACAGAAAACCGATGCACTCTGCTCTGGATCCCTGGACACAGTGGAATCATAGACAATGAAATATCGGACAGGTTAGCAAAGCGAGCAGCAAAGGAAAATTTTACTTTGCCTAAGCCAGTTGAATGAATTTCCAGCAGGCTAGTAACTGAAGATATTAACAGTTGGCCAACAGAGGACATCAGAATGAGTGGGGTTTGGTCTGTGGCTGCAGAAAGGCTAAAACACTCTTTGGCTCATAGCTCAACCTTAATCGAGCGAAGGAAATACTCAAGTTCGGGAGGAATGAAGTCCAGGTCATAACAGAAATGTTTGTAGGACATGGAAACGGCCAGTCTCACAGACATAAGATAGGGCTTTAAGAAAGTCCCCTCTGTCGTCTGTGCGAAAACGATAATGAGACTTCTACTCATATTCCCTGTCACTTCCTTGAGATTGCGGGAAAAATCGCAACACTAACAGGCAGTTACTGCGTTAATGAGCCTGAAATATCCGCCAACAGCGTAGCTGTGGTCCTTTCCCAATGGAGAGTGCTTTGGGGCCACGCCTGAAGTTGTATGTAAAAAATCAATCTCTGTTCGAACTTTTTGAAAAAAGAGCTGTATTTAAATGAAATAACGATTTATATGCTAAATTAATTTCAAAATTTTTTAACATATCGATGCGGAGATAATTAATGTCAAAGTTGACTGCTTTAACATTTTGTTCATGAACAGTGCATAGGCACTCTTCACATTTTAATTTATAGTAATTAAACGCACTGGTAGAGAAATTTAAAAAATATCGGTATTAGTGCTGCTAGTAAATACAAAT
>NC_046660.1:109938964-109944330 GCF_010883055.1 Belonocnema kinseyi | reverse complement strand
TTCGACCCTGTAGTTTGATACGTAATTCAATGAAAAATATTGAAATTTTAGTCAATTTCAAACTGATAAACATAACAGTATCGCATAGCAGCAATAGTGTTCCCTCTCTCCAACTTATCTTCTGTACCAAGCTATTCAAACGCACATGAAAGTTGATCAGCCATGGTTAGGTTTTAATTGCGACGTTGCACGATCTAAAAATCTGCCGCTGGCATAGTAGTGGTATCTACGTATACGCACATCCTACAAATTCTATGCTAGTAGCGCACTGAAATCTTCACCATGCGGGTCCGTGAAATTTTTCAATGTAGTGTGGCTTGACGACGCCCCACGGAATTCTACTATTTGTATGGGGATATGATTTACATACAACCTTAAGGCTTATAAGAGGACGCAACGGGATCATCGAAATGTCAGGGGCTGTGACGGTCTCAACTCAGAATATTGATATCAATAATAGAATAATAATAATAATTAATAAATGAATAAAAAATAAATATATAATAATATTATATAAATAACTGCTAGGTATTCTTGTTCGGTAACGGTGTAATTGCCTTCTGTCGGTATTAAGCTTCGACTGGCATATGCAATAACTTTTTCTATGCCTTTTATTGTCTGGGTTCAAACGGCCCCTCAACCTGTGGAGCTAGCTACTTAACCTAAGAGCTACGAAATTCGAATTTTCCACGATTGATGGTAAGGTTAGCGTCCTTGTGTTTGGTTAAAACTTGGCTCAGCCACTCAAGGTGTTATTCAAAGGTTGCGGTAGCTATGATAATGTAATCCAGATAAGCGAACACAAAGGGTTCAATATCGGGGGTGTTTATCCTGTCAGTAACCTCTTAAAGGTAGCAGGGGCTTTGGTTAAATTATACGGCATACCGGTAAATTGTAGTCAACCTAAACCCGGTACCGTGAATGCTGTAATATCGCGACTCTTCACATTGAGAGGTACCTGGTGATAGGCCTGATTCAAATCGAGGGTGGACATGTAACTCGCGCATCTGAGTTTATCTAGTATTCCACCTATGTGAAAAGAGCGGGGGGTAGGTGACTTTTTTGGTCGTCGAATTTATTTTCCGAAAGTCCATACAAAATCGACAGCTTCCGTTCTGTTTTCGAGTCATCACAATTGGAGACGAACAATCTCTGGTGCATGGTTCGACTATCCCGTTCTTCAAATACTCTCTTGCTACTTGCAGGGTAGCCTTGTGCATTTTCGGAGATGTTCAACAATAGCGTTGTTTAATTGCAGGACTATTGCCCACATCGATACTGTGTTGGATAATATGTGTTGCGGGCGAGGTATGCGGGAACGAAGGAATTTGTTTTTCTGGGAAAGCGTCAACCTAGCTGAATGCTCTTCGGTTAGCGAAAATAACGCACAGCACATGGTTGCGGCTGATTAGTGAGGTTACTTCAACTCAAAGTCATAGAAAACCATAGGGTCTGTGGCAAAGTACCTTCAGTATTTAATAAAATGGGTTATTACTCCGAAATAATGTAGGAAATCGGTTTCAAATTTCGAAATTTTTTCGTTTCACGTTTAAGGCAATGGGTAGCTTAACGATTTCGTTGAATGTCTCAAATTGCCCGAATGCGAAGTTCACCAAGCCCAACGCGAGTTTTAATTCTAAAATTCTAGACAGAAGTCTTAGACTTTTCTGTCCTTTCTTTGAACGTTTTTTAAAGATGTGTATATATCTGCTTTATAGAGAATCTGATCTTATTTTGGTCATACGTGCAATATATATGTTGATTCAATCACAAATTAAATAAATCGACGTTTCGACCCGTCTTTATGTCTTTCTCAAAATTTTTAAATGTTTAAAATAGTGTTTGCAAAAACATAGATTCTTGATAAAATTCAATTCTTACATCTAATAATAATTTTTTGTTTTCATTGTCATCGAACGATTTGTTGCAGGTAACGATTTTAATTCATATATTTATTTTATTTAGTGTGAAATTATTATCAGATGTAAAAATTAAATTTTAACAAAAATGTGTGTTTTTACAGACACTTTTGTAATAATTTTAAAATCTTGAGGAGGACCCAAAGTCTAAGTAAATAAGAGAACCCAGGGGGCGCGGCCGTCCGTTCTAATGATTCCCGCCTGCATTTATCTAACATTGAGTGCAATTCATGTTAGTAAAACCGGGGTTACGGCATTTATAAGAAAGGTTCCTTTTAACTCCCTACAAGCCCCAAATCTGTGCCCCGCTTGATGGCGATTCCAACAAAATAATTCAACAGCGGACTGCCGCGCCTGGCTGCAAGGAGGGGCACCCATAAGAAGGGTGGTTGCTACCCTCGAGAATTTCATCGATTGTTCGATCGTTGATATGTTTTTTGTACCTATGGGACCTTGATTTTCTGTGTTCTTACTGGCTGTAATATGTGTTCCCTTTTACCTTGGCGTTTTGTGTATTGCTCTTGTTTTTATCATTAACCGATTCAGCGCTGGGAAATTTGCGGCTAGAGGTGAAGGCGGTATAATTTAATTCATCTATTTGCACCTTGGTCGGGTCTTCGGTTGTAATTTTGAGATAATTTATCGTGGTAGCACGACAAGGAAAGAAGCCTCGTTTCGGTTCGTGGTAAGATAGGCATCAAATAATCCGTAACGGGCTCGTCCAGACCTTGAATACGACTTTGTATTTCTTGTTGTAATTTGAATTGGTATTCTGGATCTAGCTTGGAAATCTACAACTTGAATAAACGAAACATAATGTAGGTATTATAATACTGCTGAACGAAAAAATAATTAAACTTTTTGAAAATATGAAATCTGACTTGACTTAGTGGAAACGTTGGCATGACTCTGAATTAAAAACAGACTTATCTCTCATCCAAGTAGATACGTACAATACCTATCACAAATTTAGTCTTCTTTGGTTTCTGCATCACACATAAAATATGTACGATTGAGCTTGTTATGAGCTTTTCTGCTGGAGTACAACTGAAAAGGAAGGTACTTTAGGTAAATAGCTGTGGCTCCTAGCTGGCGTATGCGCAGAAGAAGAATAGTACGCTCGGGGTCCCGCAGAGGCCCGCCTGGTGGACGGAGTGTTTTTTTGAAAACTCATAATGTTCATGCTAGTACTTAGTTTGTTCGACATACTCTGTAGACCTTCGATTGCCTCAGTCATAATCAACTTATCATCTGCAAGCGCTAACTGAAGCACATTAGTTGCCTCGATATCTACACCTTCTTAGCTTATTCTAGGACAAAGACTTCACAGAAAACTTCATCATTTACTCGAACTTTCATCGGTGATCTATGTGCAGCGAAAAATCTGATTCGAACATGATATTTCTGGCACAGGTCCAAATTGTTCCTTCCATATATTTTTTCTGTTATTTTCAAGACCCTGTCAATAAGTATTTTTGAATATATTTTACTCAGGGCGCTCAGTAAACTGATATATCTGTAACTATTTCAGTTGCTCTTATCTCGCTGTTATTTGTTTACTGAAAAGATAATTTCCGAAGGGCCTGTGACACATCCACCAGATGCGTTGAGAGAAACAATTAAGACAGAGTCAATACGAACGACCCGAAGAATCTCAATACTTTTAGATGGACAAATTGACTAAAGGCCCACCTACTGGAATGCTACGACACAAGTATGAAACCTAAATAAGATGGAAACATGACACGCTCGCATACTCTGTAGTGCAAGAAACACCTATAGCTCTCGCACTTTTTCGCAACAACTTCTGCGAAATTTTGCCGAGAAACTCCGGGAAACGAATCATGTAAGCGCAACGCATACTCTTGTACAGCCATAAGAAGCCAGCAACAGAGAAAGAGGCGAAACTAAGAACAACTGCTGACAGGAATCTAATAGAAGAAAAGCGTTGCTTCAGAACCTGGTAAAACATTAACATTCAGGTTTTTCTCAAACACAAATATCCGGCTGAATTGGAAAGCGTCGTGGAGATTATTCCGAAGAAATCGACGTCTAGACTATCAAATGTAGTACGTGTAATGTAGCGAGAGCTTTAGCGGATTAAAAACGTAAAAGAAAATCAACGGCTGATCATATGACCAAAAGATGAACGCATCAACTCAGCATAAAGATAGGGTGGGCAAGAGAGTAGGCGTCACGCATTTAGTGCGTGATTGACTACATAACATCTTTGCGGAATTTCACCGTCAAGTTTTGACGGAGACAGCATCACACACTCAACAAGTAAAAGCTTTTGACCATCAGGCAGCATATTGTTGACAGAATAAGGTTACTATCTGGCACTAGGAGAAGTCTAGAGCGGAGGGACAGGTGTTTCAGAGAAAATAAACTGTTCTTCTCTGATTCATCTAAACTCTACCAATATCCTCTAGTTACTGTAGACTATCGGCCAAAAATAGAGTATTTTGAAGCATTTAGGAGAGAAGTCTGCGAAGTCCAGCATCCATTGAAAGAAGATTCAGAGCACATCAATAGCTTTAATGAGCTCTGCAGTGCCTTCATAATACCTGAGGTGGAATGCTAACCTATCACTGGAGATGTAAAAGTATTAGAGACATGTAGAACTATTTCGCTCAGGGAGCAGATGGTATTAAGAACTACAGATAGAAAAAGTTTTCTTCAACTGAAGCCTGTTCTATACAGAGTTACTTTTGATTCTCGAGCCATTACTATTACCGCCGCAATGGGATTGGTCGGCGCTGAAGTCCAACAATATCAGCTAATCGTTCTTTTGCGTATACTCGAATGTTTTTGCGTCGCTTCAGCACACTACGAAATTTGTTTTATATTTGTATTATTACATTCTCATCCATAATAAGAAGGTATGAGCTTTATGACAAAAATGAGTTTTGCGGATTTTATCAAACGTCCAAGTTTTGAGGCCCCCCTGAGTCAAAACAAAAAGTTTTTATGCAGTGTCTGTCTCGGCATCGTCGTCGATGTTGTTGTGGTTGCCTTTATACCGGATAACTTTCGAAAAATTTGATGCATTGACTTGTGTTTTGGCACACAGTTTAAGAGACAAAAACAGCCATTTTTGATCAAAATTAAAAAAGTTATAGCTTTTTCATAATTTTTAAGATCACTTTTTTCAAAATTTGAAAATTCTATTGACAGAAATTCATAATACACAAAAATAAGATCAATTTACAATATACAAAATTATCTCAATAATGGTGTTCAGTGACATCTTTAATGGGTTTTAGAAATATGTCGTATATAATTGACCCAATTATTAAACTTGTTCGAAGGAATTTTTCATTGGCATTAGGGTCTTTTGAAAATACTTAATTATAAAACATGCATGTCTTAAAGTATTAGACTGGCAAACGTTGCGACCACGGATAGGGGTCCTCCTCAGGGCCAGAATATAAGATTTGAACAAGT
>NC_046660.1:109931369-109938864 GCF_010883055.1 Belonocnema kinseyi | reverse complement strand
CTCTCCGCCTCTCTCTCTCCTTCTCGATCTCTTTCCCTCTCTTTCACCGTCAAGTCCCTCTCTGTGCGGTCGTCTCGTTCGGCCGCAGAAGGATGAGGTGATCGCGGGGATGAAAATCACTTCGTAATCCCACAAACACAAAAATCACAAATACGCCGCACAGAGACACACACTTAAAGTTTGAGACAGTGAGTTTGTAAAGTTTGAGCAGGCGACGGCTTAATCTCGCGCTTCGCGCTCGGTTATTTATTCTTTGCATTTGGAATGCTTGAAAAAAACTTGATCAAGAAGGTCTCTTTTAGATGGCAGGATTTATATGCATCTTCATATTCTGAATTATCTACTTAATTAAATATAGTCAAAGATTAAGTTTCTCAAAGTTCTGTAGGCTTTGAGGTAGACATTCTCATCGTGAAACTCGCGCTACCCGCTTGATTTACGACGGACACTTGTAAACGGGTTTTGTTGAATTTTTTCCTCGTAACTTTCATCGATTTTCCACACATTTTTCTTTTTTTTTCAACATTATTTTTCACGAATAAAATAAAAAGTACACGTTCTATCAAGAAATGATTCTTAACGAAATTGTAGATTTTTTGAGATAACAATTTCATCTTTCTTCGTATCCTACATAGTTTGCTACAAAATGGAATTTTTTATTATTTTTTTGTGCAATCAAAATTTGAATTTTTGATTTTTAAGAAAATCCAAAAATTTGTTATGATAAACTTATAGGGCTTTTAAAAAGAAATCTTTTTATTCACTTGACTTTTTTCATATTGTGCGCTTTTTGGCTTAAAATGTTGATTTTCGGTTGCTTAACAAAATTTTGAAAACGCTATAACTCTGAGAATTTTCTTTTAATCGAAAAAAGTCATGAGGACAAACTGTTCGTTATTTTTAACACTATAAATAATCGTACATAGAATTTTCAAATTCAGAAAAAAGTGGACTAAAAAAATTTTAAAATGCGCTCACTTTTTGAATTTTTATCAAAAATGGCTGATTAACGAACTTGTCCTTTCTTTTAGAACCTTAAAAAGTGTAACAAAGATGAATTCGATTCGTTCATTTTTTCGAGAGTTATCGTGTTTACGGACGGACGGCCGGACGGACAGACATACGCCATCGTGAAAACCTGTTTTTCAGATTCAGGGGGTCTCGGAACGTGGAGATCCGTTGAAAAACTGTGATGTAAAATTTCCGACAATTGTAATACTTCCTCAATCATCAATGATAATGTAAAAGGATAGTTTTCAACGTAAAGAAAATTAGAGACATCGGCTCCGTTTCAAATCACGAAGAAAGCTGAAAAGATATGAACAGAGTCCTCCAATTTTACAACTTACGGAGTACAAAGGAAATTTTTTCGAATATATCTTAATAACTTTATAAATTTTTTTTTAAATCTTAAATTTAAATTTTGATCGCACAAAAACAAAATAAAAAGCAATAACTATATTTTGCGGCCAAATAAGACAAGATACAAAAAAAAAACAAGAACACAAAAAATTTGCTCCTAAAAAAAGTCTTTAAGTTTATCAAGTGTTACTTTTATATAGGATAAGATTTACAAATATGGTACAAATATTCTTTTGGCAGAAAGCGTAGTATTGATTTTTATCGTAAAAACTTACCTTGAAAACAAAAATAATAAAATTTTCTTGGAAAAAGATACAAGGTAATGAAAAAAATTGATAGACAAAAGTTGTAAATCAAAAAAGGATCTACACGTTTCTATTCAATATTTTCTAGCCAGAACGAGATTATCTTTCAATTATAAAAAAAAAACAAGTTTAGGAAAAAAATATAAAAACAAGGCAATAAGAATAAATATGTTTTAATGTCCATGCATATTATGAATTGTAATAATATACATTTATTTAAACGATACACACTTCAGTGTAGCACAATTGCGACCCCAAGGTGCGCTCAAAATTACGAGCCAAGCTTTTTTAATAAAAGAGAAATCAGAATCACAAAGTTACATTAATGGATCTTTAGAGCTTTAATTTCAAAACGTCTGTGCACGAATATGGGAAAAATAAAAAGATCGAGCGTCTAGTATGAGTAAATACATAATCCAGTGCGAAGCGCGAGATCATTACATCATCGAACGCGAAGCGCGAGAACCAACAGTCGCGCGCCATTAGCGCGCTGAAATTTGCTAGCTGCGCGCCCAGCGCGCGATAGCCATGTGCCCGCATAGCGGTTAGATTTCTGTTTGTTTATAAAACTGCATAACTGGCTTTGAGTTCATGTTGTGAGTGGCGCTTCTGCTAATAATGGCTCTCAAACTTATTTAAATTTCTCAACAATACTAATAACAGCAATATAATAATAAAACGGAAGGGGCCAGAAGGTTTTGCAACTTGAAAAGTTGGAAAAGGGGTTCGAGACGTGACTGATTATTGGCTTTTGGATATTGAAGGAGCCTTCAGTGAGCCTTCAAATATGGCATAGGTCTTGCGCTGTTTGGACAAAGTTTCATCTAAAGGTTTACCCACCTGGCAAAAAAAGTTGCGCGCAGTAATGCTTGCGGAGTAAACCGTAAGTCGCTGCTTTGGGTATTACGGTCACGCGCCGTGACCGTAAAGTGCTTCTATCGAATATTTGAAACGTAGCTGTCCTTATGAATTACAAGTCAATATCTTGTCTGAACACAACATATCAGATCTTCACAGCTATCCTAAATGATATGATTGTTTAAATAATTGGACCTGTATGGCGATAGATGTACGAACAATGTGACTCAAGGAAAGCCGTAGCAGGATATCAAGGAAACTTGCTTATCGATGGATGCTTCTGCAAAGACGACATCGTTAGCCCACTCTTTTTTTCCTTCACATCATTGCCATTATCGATCGCACTTTGCCATTCCTGAAGATACTTCGGTGGCAAACTTGGAAATCGAAGGCATAATGTCACTCACGTATTTTACATGGATGATCTTAAGATCTATACTGAAAATAAAGAACAACTGGATTTAGCTCTAGGGATTGTCGAAAAATACATATAGGAGATCGAACTAGAGCTTGGGTTGAAAAAATCTGCCAACATAAAGAAAAGCATGCACCTTAAGCCTTCTGTTTCGTGACTTTACATTCCATGCCGTCAAGGCGGTAGCTGAGCACTGAATCTTGAGACTTGACCTTGAATTCCATATCAGGGGTGGGCAAAATAAATCAACACTTATCCAGCTCGAGTACTTCCTCCTTAATGCCCGGATTAAGCAAGCACTGGTGAACAACTTACGTATATCCGAAAGCACAATGAAAATAGAATCATTTTTCGTAAATGAAAAGTGCTGTACTCTGCTGGCACTTGATATGCTCGACAATTTTCCTGTTGCGCACTGCTGGCCTGACATCTTTCGCCTTAACTTTGAGATACGACCTATGTTCGTTATCGAATTTTCGGCACCAGCTGATAAAAACATCACATCCTGGGAATAAAAATAAAGAGAGGCACAAGGGAATTTGGATCGTTACATCCGGAATACTCGGTTAAACTAATTGTCCTGCTCATCGGTGTTCTTGCAGATGCCGTGCTATTTATACTGCTTAATACTGTTTTATCGGAGACTGTGAGCACCTATCTCACGGTCGTGAAACATGAAAATAGCTGCAATTTCACTATGATTTTATCGGGAGTGTGTGCTATTCTGAAAAATTGCACCCGATGGTTTCCGTATGTCTGCATTGAGCCGCCTTACACCGTGTGCTAGTAGCAGCCTTCTATTGCTTGAGTAGGGATAAGCGTTGATAAGGCCTAACTAAGGAGCATGAAAGAAAGAAGAAAGCAAGCGGCCAGTCTCGCTGCCTCTTACGCTGCTGCTTGTCAAGCTTAATCCTAGTTTGGAAATGCTAGAATAGTCAGACGTAAGAAAAAAGCTTGCCAACCTAAATCCTCGAGAACTCATACAGTCTTAGTCAGTGCACTAAGCTTAATTTTATATAGAATCGTAGAAAAAGTAAAATTATTTTTAAAGGTACAGTTCAAGAAACACAGATCAGAAGTTAATAGCTTATAGGCATTTGGAAATGGAACTTTATCAAGTATATTTGGTTGATAAAATAGGCCAATGTTAAAATCAATGTGCTCAAAATAAAATAGCGTTTAATTTTTAATCCTTGAGATCGTGCAATGTTAAATTTGATACCCTGCAATTAAACAGGTTGAAAAATACGTTTTGAGTATTAAAGAATGTATATTTTCTTAATTCAAAAGACTCAAAATATAGCTTTGAAAATGGTAGTTTTTCAAAATGTAGAAGTTTGAGACTTAACATGTTAAAGTAGAAACTACACAATAAAAAACTTCAATTTCACGCTTAAAAACCGACTGATTTTAGATTTGAGGCATTTAACATTGAAATCAAAAGAAAAGTTTACAATTTACATGTTTAATATTTGAATATTTATATGTTTGTTTTTATATATGAGTTTTGCACTATTTAGTAATTTTATCATAAAAGCCTGAGAAAATGCACAATTTAGAATTTATATGTGGCCAGCCAAATTAAAAATGTAAATAGTCAATAAATACTTTTAATATTTTAAAAATTTCCAATATTGTTTTTGAGTTAAAAGAAATATGATATACGAGGTGTGTTCAAAAAATAAGGTGACTTTATGGTTTTCTTAAAAAATATTAATTTATTCCTCAGTATTTATGTTCTCCCCTTCAAAGTAATCCCCCTTAGATATAATACACTTGTGCCAACGCTTTTTCCAATCATCGAAGCACTTCTGATAATCATTTTGCGGTATAGCCTTGAGTTCTTTCAGCGATGCAGTTTTCATCTCTTCAATCGTTGAAAATCGATGACCTTTCATGGGTCTTTTCAGTTTTGGGAAAAGAAAAAGGTCACTGGGGGCCAAATCCGATGCATATGGAGGCTGAGGTATGACTGTGATACTGTTTTTGGTCGGATCTTTTGATCAAAATTAAGCAGTTTTGCAACAAATTTCGCTGACACACGTCTCATGCCCAAAACGTTCGAAATGATAGCATGGCATGAGCTAACCGATATGCCAACATCTTCAGCAACTTCTCTGATGGCAATTCGGCGATGTTTCAACACCATTTCTTCCACTACTTGAACGTTTTCATCTGTTGTTGACGTGCTGGGACGTCCAGGGCGAGGTTCGTCTTCGACATCCTCTCGGCCTTCTTGGAACAGCTTGTACCACTTATACACATTTTTCCTACTCAGAGTAGACTCGCAGTATGTAACTGTCAACATTTCAAGAGTTTTAGAGTACTGGATTCCATTTTCACACAAAATTTAATGCAAACTCTTTGATCCATTTTTTTCGAATGAAGAAAATCGCCGAGCACACCAAACCCTTCTAACCTTTACGCCTCTGCCAGAAAAACAACACGAGCTATATAGTCAAAACTGTGATTATATGATTGCGACGAATGAACCAACACAACAAAACAAAAAATTTAAAACTTGAATGTACGTAGCCCGCGAAAATTGAAAAGTCACCTTACTTTTTGAACACACCTTGTATTTGAACTAGGCACTCAAAATATAATAATAACAAAAAATTATATATATTGGAAAAAATTAAATATAATTTTGCTGTTGCTTATAAATTGGTGTTTCAAACTTCTCTTTCAAAAGGGGACCGGTTCTCCCAGTTCAGTAACAAGTCAACAAAATGAAATCAGGTATTTTTATATTTCTCGAAATTTACCATGTAAAATATGTGGGGAAAAATCAATTTTTGGGGCTTTTTGTGAGTTTGGAAAATGTTAATGGGATGTTATAAGATTTGCAGAGGACCTTTATACGAAGAATTTCCTATATTCCTTATGGTTTTGCCACTCAGAACAAACCTACACAGTGCCCAAAGAGTATCCCTAAATCCAAAAATGCTAATTCGACATAATGTATATACAGAGAAAAAAAATGTCGAATCAATGAAAATGTAATAGATTCAAGGAAATGATCGTCATATTCTTTCAAATTAATACTTAATTTTGTATATGTGTTTAAACCCCAGGTAGCTGAAATAGAAAACAAAATTACAGGGAAATAGGTTGCTATTATGAGTGAACATTTCTGTGATTTTAAGATGTGCAATATTGTTCAGAATTCAAAAATATTAATAGAATAAAAGAATTTTAATCATCTCTCCATTTCTCGAACCATTTTTCTATTTTCTACAACCATTTATCCATAACTAAGTAAACGATTCTTTCAGTGAATTTGATTAACATATTATTCACACAAAAGCTTTTTACAATGAAAGGAATACGTAAGTGCAGAGGAAAAGACAGAAAAGGCAATAAAAGCAATACATTTATGATTTGAGAGAAAATGGAAGGTAAAAAGGTGAATTAAAATTATGCTAAGAGTGTGAAAGCTTAAGAGCGGGAAAGATAGGGATTGTGTGGAAGCGCTGCTACAGACCATAGGAAGTGTTAAAGGCAAGTAGATGTTATGTAATTACAGAGCTGTGAAGAGAAGTTGGAGGTAACACGAAATAAAAATAGGATAAGTAATAAGGGGGTTTTTATTGATTACGATTTGACGCGAAAGAAAAGGAAAGTGAAAGTGAAGATAGGGTATCGGAAAATGAAAGTATATGAGAAAATGTGTAATATCGTTCAAACTCCCTTTTTTATACAATATATGGTATTATTTGTAATAAAATAATGTTAATTAAGATATTTCCCGTGAGATGTCACTTTTCTTAGAAATTTTTTTAAATTTTCGTAATACATACATGAGATTAGGATGCAACGAAATTACAGTTTTTAACTCAGTTTTAAGTCTGTGGAAGTAGATATTATCTACTGAAAACAATACCTTTTTAATGGGTCCCATACAGAAAACGTGTTAAATTTATACACTTATAATTTGAACATCTAAACGGTTCTTACCATTTTGTTAAAGAAATAGAAAAGTATAAAAGAATATGAAGAAAAAATTGCTATTTTTTCTTAAATTTAGTAAAAGAGATATAAATGTCCAGAGAAAAATATTTTCATTGACACGAGAAATACAGCGCGAGGAAGTTGACACGCTCATTGCTTAACTGGTATGCGATGTATACGTATATTATAGACGAAATTCGCGCGTGTTAAATAAAAAATTTCATATCGCTTGCACCTGAAAAAGTTCTTGTTCAACAGAATAAAAGACCTAAAACTAGCAGTATAGAAGAGTCGAGTTCAGACTCGAATGATAGGATACACTATGCTACTTGGTTGAACTCAAGCGACTTTAAAGTCTCGCGGTGGTCAGTGACTGGCGCTTTACAGTAGTAACACACTATAATGTGCATACTTAAATGAAAAAATGAAGAATATGCAAGTTATATACTAACGCTACAACGCCATGCTTTCAAATACGTTTGTGTGGTACACAGCTGATTCCTCTGTGACTCCTGTTTGTCGATAATGACTCAAGAATCAGAAACACGCTACCACTCCTATTAACTCGAGTAGAACTCCGCTCGATTCCTATGGACTCTTA
>NC_046660.1:109930237-109931269 GCF_010883055.1 Belonocnema kinseyi | reverse complement strand
CGAGGGCGCATACTTTGAATAAAGTATTTGTTATCATTCTCTTGAAATAAATGTGTTTTTTTCTTGAAAAAATACCGGTTTCATATGTATACACCTGGTAGAAGTATTATCCTGCGGCAGTATCGAGCAGGAGACCGGAATACGCCGATCGCAGTACCTGACTTACTGTTTGTCTCATCTCTAGTCTTGATACCATCTGTTCCCGGACAGGAATAGTCCTACATCCCTCTTAATACTTTTTTCACCTCCTCGAAAGTGATGGGTGGGCATTCTTCATCAAGTGTTATGAGGGCACTACATGGCTCCTTGAAGCTATTTATGTTATCTGAGTCTTCGTCCAGTCTATGCTGCACTTCGTAGACTTCTCTTCAAAACACTTCAAACACCTCCGGTTTGGACGGGTGATCGACAGTAACTGGCCTCTCTTTTTCTGTTTCCGGCTTGTTCTGGCTGTGGTAGAGTATGTGTTTCGCTTTTATAGCACCACAGAGCATGCAATCGTGCCATGTAACCTCGTTCAGGGGCTACACTCGCATCGTAGCACTCTAGCAAGTCGCTACTTAGTTGCTCCGTCCACCTAAAGGTTTCGATATTCCGCCGATCCATTGCACGAAATCCATCTTCATTGGATCCCTCAGCTCTAGAGTGGTCGGAATTGTTGGCTGACGCATTGTCGGGAGCCTTGCGCGTTCTGTTCTTTTGAACCGCACTTACTACAACTACGTTTGGTGTTCTCATTGTTGTTCCCACGAGCAGCTAGGGAAAGGGTTTCGACCATTCTTGTAGAGCCCCGCATTCAAGATTAAGGCTGCGTACTCTGAAAGGTCGCCCGATATCCTAGACTCACCATTCTAGACACCTCACCCAGGTGTCATTCAGCATTTGGCATGGTTTTCACACCACAGCTTGGGGTTAATTCCTTCGGGAACACCTCTGGACAATTATCTGCGACTGCCTATTAATTTTTCTAACCATATTCAGCAGAAACCCGTGGCACAGGGACCCTCCATCCGCAACCCTATGACGCGTTCG
>NC_046660.1:109914674-109930137 GCF_010883055.1 Belonocnema kinseyi | reverse complement strand
AACACAGAGCATTGTCTTTTTTCCGAAGCGATCTGGCCTTGGGGTCGATTGTGCTGGTTGGCCAGGGTCCGTATACGATCTCCTGCGTTTGGGATTCACAAATGGTAAGTTCCGACAGTGCCTACAAGTGTGCCTACTGGCCGCTAGATGGCAATACCGGTTTCATATGTATATACCTGGTATACCTGTCTTACTGCTCCTGCAGAGTTTGAAACGGTTGAAGTTGCTACTTACCGAATTGGCAGGAGACCGAACGTCCTACCGGCAGGATTTATCCGGAAAATTCCGGCGTTTGCCTAAAATTTTATGGATTACTACCTACGTTTTTTCTTTTACCTTCTACAGACTTTTCTAGTTTTCTATTAGGTAGAAATCTGAGTAATTAAAAATTTTCATGCTTTCTGTAATTTTTTTTTGTGTAATATGTTTATACTGCTGATAATTAAATTTAAAATATGTGTACAACTTACTTTAGAGAACGCCAAAAATGTTGAATTTGCAGTTTTTCGCATGTTCAATTAAGAGAAGTTTATTTTCAATTTGGATGTATAGATATTTATTCAAAAGTTAGAACTGTTTGTACATTACATGTACTAGTAGAACTTGGCAGAGTTTCTCTTAATTAAAAGTTAACAGAATGAGCTTATTTTTGTCAAAATTCATTAAAGAGACGTGATGTTAATTCCCATCGAAAGTTCCATGTTCCAACTGTAGTTTGTGATCCATCTGATAGATTCATTGATTGATTCTGGATTGGATGTCGATCTGAAATAAAATTTCATTATTCCAATTTGTACATTGTGGTATATTATTTTCGGATCAATATTATAATCTGTACTATCACGAAAGTAAACCAATTTGAACATTATGCCATTTGAATTGATCAGAATTTTTTCATTAAAAACTACTTAAATTGTGTGCATTATTTAACTAAATGTAACTAATTTACAGTTATATACTACTATGTAATCAAATTATAAAGTGGATTGGTAAAAGAAATAGTACATATGTAGCATTTGTGCTAGAGAGTTATAATCTGAAAAATGTAAATAATATGCATAATAGGCACACGCCCTATTATAAATTCTAAAACACTTGCGAACATTTCAGCACAACATTCACATTTTTAAGTCTCTCAAAATCCGCTAGAAAAGGACAATATGACGGTTGCTTTTTTTTAATTTAACAAATTTTTCTCAAAATAGCTACCGTTTCTTTCACTTGTATTGTTCTTTTAAAATAAGCTAATGTTTATTTATTTACAATTACTAATTTTGAAAACTTTTTAAAATTTTCTGACAGATTTCCAAATTTAATGAAAGATAGATTAGATAAGATTCAAAAAGAACAATAAAAAACATAATATATATCGGTTTAGATACTGGAAAATTGACAAAAATGCCACATAATTTTTATATGCTGCGTCCGCAAAATGCGTGTATGTAAGGTCGAAAATAAAAATTTCTGGAATTCGAAATCGCAGTACAGTTAGAAAAATTTGCGTTTTGGCTTTTGGGGTGAACATTTGTGGTTTTCCCAGCATACAAATACATTAGGAAAAAATATTAATGACTACCACACTAAAAATGGTCCAACTTCGCTAAATTTCTTGTTTTGATTTTAGGAGCTTGGCGAGATTTGTTTTTTTACTAAATGCTGTACTTCTGTCACTAGAAAGTTTTCAAGTACAAAAAAAATTATTCTGTTATTTACACAGATGTTAAAAATTTGTTCTGAAAAGAGGTGACACTTAAGTAGGAATTATCTCTTTAAAAATGATTGATTTTAATCCGAAAAAAATTTTTGGAAGACTTTCAAGATTTCCAGGAATGTGAAATAATTGAAATTGATCCCGAAAAACAACTATTTGCCACTCTATCAACTTGGAATCCCACAATTTTCTATTTTCAAATCACCCTACTGCACATCCTGGCCCGCAACTTAAAATGAATTTGTCGATTGTAATTTCGTAGTTTTAACTCACCTAGTATTTAAAGTTTATCAGTGGCAAATTGTGGTGCAGGAATGTTAGTAATTCCACATTCATAGGCAGTAGATTTTTCCGTCTCTTGTCCGAAATGTTTCCTGATTCGGAAAAGAGCCTTTCGCTGTATATGCTGCTCGAGGGCGTGGAGAGGAAACGGTGCACAAGTTTGCTTAAATTTGGGAATATTCCTTTCATTTTCTCCCACGATTTTGATGGAGGTGATGATGTGTTTTAACAGCTCTTGCTTGAGATAGAGGTCAATTTCTGCTTCCAAAACAGATTTGTGCAGGATTTTGTATGTGAACTGGCAATAATCACTTTAAAAGCGTCCTGAAGGTTTCCAGAATCTTCTTCCATCGGAATTGTATTCACATTATCGTTTGCTTCATTATCATATTTTATTAAAGTCATTTCCATGTATTCCTTACTTTTGACGAAGCAGTTCGTGGAAAAAAGACAGTTTTGAAACGTGGATCCAAGAATGTTCACATTGTAAAGTTGATGTTGCTTTCTAAGTCTTTAAATCGCTTTTTCAAATTAGATTCCAAATCTGCTTTAAAGGAGGCCAGCGGCGAACTTACTTTCTGCTTCGACGAACAAAAATGCAACGTTTTTATGGTTGGAATCACTTCAGATATACATGATTCATTATAAATCAACGACTTTGTGACCTCTTTAAATGGCTGCAAGAGATTTGCCAATTCTTCCAGTATCTCCCATTCTGCGCACGTCAAACTTTTTGAATCATCGCCTTCAGCCTCAGAAAATAAATCTAGAAAAAATTCCAGCTCCAAGAAGCGCAACATTAAGTATAATGTGGAATTCCACCTTGCAGGTGCCGATTTATGGAAAAACTTGGAAATCTTTTTACATTTTTTTAATAAAATGCTGACAGCTTCATTTCCTTCAATAGTATTCTTAATGACCAATTGAAGCGCGTGAATAGTACACCCTTCACTCCCTATGTCGCTCACTCTGCATCCTTCAGCCATATTCCCACCGTTGTTTCGCATTAACAAATGTACCCGAATTTTGTCAAGGCCCCAAGATGCCAAAAGATATGTCAATTTATCTGCTATTGCGTCTCCTGTATGACTACCGGGAAATACATCTACATTTAATGCAGCACTACGTCTTTCGAAATGATCGTCTAACCAATGCACAGTCAAACTAATAAAACTGACGGCTTCTTTGACTCTTTTGAACATTTCTGGTAGAATTTTTGTAGAAAACTATTTCCGACATGGTATTTTATATTGGGGTGCTGTTTTAGACATTAATCTTCTAAATCCTCTTTTTTCGACCACTGAAAGAGGCTCATTATCCAGTGCTCTTAGTTCCCCAGTAGCATAATGAAGCCTTACTGCCTCTGCATGATTTATTTCCCAAGAAGATTTAACTGAAGTATTATGGTGACTATTAAAATCGTTACAC
Source organism: Belonocnema kinseyi (assembly GCF_010883055.1). Lineage (NCBI taxonomy): Eukaryota > Metazoa > Arthropoda > Insecta > Hymenoptera > Cynipidae > Belonocnema > Belonocnema kinseyi. The sequence continues at coordinate 109,926,716 of NC_046660.1, read as the reverse complement.
TCTTGCAGCCAATCAAGTACACGACTAAACGCAACACTCGTAGAATTTTCCGCTTTTTCATAACCACTACGTGAAACTATAAATTCCGTGCCAATTAAAGTGCATTTTATTCACTTTTTTCCTCACTCATTTTTAAAAATAGATGATGAAACAGAATCGCAGGTGTTTCGTACTAGAACTTCTACTCACAGTCTTGAGTGGATGCATGCCCGAGGATAACTAACGCAGGTACACGAAATGTGGCCATTGACGAAGCCAATTTCATTGAAATAGAAGCATACACTCTCTGCAGCTTAGGCATAATAGGAATTTTGGTCAGCTGAACTCCGTAGTGTAGAACGAACAATAGTTTTCCAAAAACACAACTTTTCAGATTTTCAATATTTCGTCCCGGAAACTGAATCATGGTAATGATGTATTTTTTTCTTACATTTTCAAAATACTATTCGTGCTAACGCAGCTTTCAATAATCTTTTATCACTTCCTCGTTCTTAAATTACTTGTATAAATCCATGCAACAATTACATTAAATTTTGGAAACATTTATTATACAGAATATGAAAATGTCCCTAAAAAATGTGTTTGTTAAAGGGTTGTGCTGATAGACTTTTGACCGGCGACGGCGGCTTCATCAAGTTTAATCGGCGGTGCGACCCCTTCTTTGGTACTCAGCGGCGGCGGCGGGGCGGTGTGATGGTTTAGTTCAGTATTTTTGTTGACAACCAATCAACCGGCGGGAAGAAATCCGTTACCATGTAAATATACGTAAGATCACGTCGGCGCGCCGATACGCCGTCGCGCCGACGGGGCTGAATTCGAATCAGCAACGGCGCGATTTTTGAAGCAAGATGGCCGGCGCACACTAGTAAAAAACGATTTTTTTGTTCATAAACCTAATATCTCAAGATTAGCTGAGCAGAATTTAATAAAATTTATAATAAATGCAGCTCACGTCATACCTATCAAGGGAAAAGTACTCACAAGATCCAAATATATTTTCCAAGGCCGAAAAATCCATGGGAAATCGGATACTTTTCATATTTGATGAATAAACTGACTCAAACTTTTAGAAATAATGATACATTTTTTTTTAATTTACACTTAAATTTCTTTATTCACATCGGCCAAATTAAAAGCCGAAGGAAAATTTGTACCTCCGATTTTTCATTTTCCTGGAAAATTTGACAAAACATGAAAAAACGTTAAATTTTTGCCAGATAAAAAAGCTGAAATTTCTCGTTTTTTCCTATTTTTTTTTAACGTTCCAAGAAAGTAAAAAATCAGAGGTAACAATTTTTTCTCGAATTTTAGTTCGGCCATTGTAAATAAAGAAATTTAATTGTAAATATCAAAAAATCTAACATTACTTCTAAAAGCTTGAGTTTGTTTCTTCATAAAATATGAAAAGTACCAGATTTCCCATGGATTTTCTGGCCTTCAAAAATATATTTAGATCTTTTGTATATTTTCCCTTATTAGCTATGACGTGAACTGTATTCAGTCTAAATTTCATTTAATTCCGTTTAGCCTATCTTGAGGTATTAGGTTTATGAACAAAGAAAAACGTTTTTTACCACTGCACTGTGCGGCGGCGGCAGAGTGGCACGGCGCACAGTGGCCTGGAATAGGAATTTACTGTTCATAATCGCCCACATGTCGTATATCTTAACCGATTTAAAAGTTTTTCTTTTTCTTTTTTTAGAAATGCTCAGCAATTAATTTCTAAGAGAATTATGGTTTGCTTTCTTAAATTTTTCTCATAGAGCAACAATATATAAACAAATATTGTGACAAAATTGACGATTTTAGCTTTGTGAATTTTTTTCTCAAGAAAAAATACAGATAGAAACTCACTATGAGCCGGAATTATTGCACGTGCATTCATAGAACATAATTAATCCTAATAATATTTAACCTAATCATTATGAACAATTTGTATAAACAAATTCTTTATAAACGTGTTTTTCTCACACCTGAATTGATTTTTCTGTTCAAAAGTGATTCACAATTATCTTTAAAGCCATTTATATACTTTAAGCGTTATCAAACATAAACAATATAGATTGTTCATAACAATTTAGTTACACAAGTCTCCTAATCGGCCGTTTCCTCGTAGAAAAAAAGTTTTTTTCTTCAATAATTATTAGAGTGACATTTATTGCGTTGACTAACCACTGAAATTAAATAAAGAATAATTTATCTGATTGTTATAAACAATTTTTTTGAGAAAACTATGATTTACTTTTTACATTCAAAAAGGACGGTTTTCCACTGAAATTATCCGACAGTAAACTAAAATTAATTCCAAAATTGGATATGGGACATTAAATAATAATTTACCTATCACCTATCACCTATCTTTATACCTATACTTTGTCACCTATCTTTCATTGTTATTTACAATTACGCAAATTATTATTTAATGTCCCATATTCAATTTTGGAATCACTGTTAGTTTATTGTCGGATAATTTCAGTGGAAAACCGTCCTTTTTGCATGTAAAAAAAATAAATCATAGTTTTGTTAAAAAACTGGTTTATAACAGTCATATAAATTATTCTTTATTTAATTTCCTTGGTTAGTCACCGCAATAAATGTCACGCTAATAATTATTTCAGAAAGAAACATTTTTTCTACGAGGAAAAAGCCGATTAGAAGACTTGTTTAACTAAATTGTTATAAACAATCTTTATTGTTTATGTTTGATAAAGCTTAAAGCACATAAATGGTTGTAAAGACAATTTTGAATCTATTTTGTTCAGAAAAATGAATTCAGCTCTGAGAAATACTCGTTTATAAAGAATTTGTTTATAGAAATGTTCATAAAAACAATAGTTGTTAACTCATGCTAATTTTTTGGTTAGAAATTATGACTCTTATGAAAAATATTAGCAACTAGCGTAAAATGAACGATTTTTTCTATGATAAAAAACACTAATAAAAATTTGTTTATAAAAATTGTTTATAATAATTTATATATTATTGAAATTAATTATGTTCTATGAATGCATGTGCAATAATTCCGGCTGATAGTGAGTTTCTATATGTATTTTTTCTTGATATAAAAGTTTACAAAGCTAAAATGATCAATTTTGTCACTATATTTGCTTATATATTGTTGCTCTGTGAACAAAATTTAAAAAAAGCAAATAAGAATTCTATCAACATCAATCGCGCTCTGGGCTTGCGTATACTTTTTCGATTTTAGGGAAAAATGATATCTGATACAAAATGCAAATTGAGAATAACAATTTATTTTATAAATGATTATAAACACTTTAATTCAAACTAAAGTTAGATAACGAGATATGCGAACCAGGAAATAGGTATTGTGAGCTCCTTTATAACTATATGTGAATATCAGTTTCCTAAGCTACTTAAGAATATTCAGATTTTTTTAAGATTCCAGAAGCCCCGGAAAATATATAGAAAATTTAGAAGAAGTTTTTATCTCCTACCGGCCTTTACAGAATAGTAGGAAAATTTCGAGTGAATATAAACGTTATTTAGAACTAAAAAATATAGCAAAAATAAAATAGAAATAAAAATATTTTATAAATTTTCGTGCAATGTTTGTGAAATTCTAATAATTTAAACAAACAATCTTATAATATTTTAGATTTCGTTCAAAAAATTCCGAAAATCTTTGAAAATAATTATTTTTCAAGTTTCTCTTCGAATTAATTTTGTAAAATAAATATTATTCTGAATTTCCTCTTGTTTATTTGATTTATGTCCTTGAAACCATTCAAATTTCTTTAAAAGCTTCTAAACTTTGTCTCCGTTTTGTTCTAAACTTTTCGAAATCGATTCAAGCTTAGCATTTTTTTGTTCTTCAAAACTCGTGAACATTTTTAAAAATTATTCTCAAAATCACTCAAATTTCACCGGAAAATTAGTAAATTCTGTAAAATGCCAGAATATTTACGTTCGTTTAAAAAATAGCTTTTTTCTTCAAATTTTTGTTCTTCAAATTAAATTCTTTGTTGAATGAAAAAATTAATTTATATGATACCTTGGATATTGGTATTATTCAAACAAAATGTTTTGTTTCAATAAAAGAAATATTTTTCTCAGAGAATAGAATAATAATCATGAATCATTTACTTCCTTATTCCCATTCTGATTTATATAATACACGTTCATTTTTTAGTTCAAACTAATAATATAATTTTTACTACAAATAATGGTAGCAGACGCCGAAGTCCACAGGATTCGTAGCTCGACAGGAAAATCCGGCCGGATTTTCAGTTGCCGAAATAATCCGGCGACAGTAAGATACCGGCACCGAACTTCAGAGTAAAAAGTACTGCACCAGGTATAGCAGTATAACGGATCTCAAACAGTAGCCGAACATTCGGTTGTCCTATCTCTAATCAAGACCTTCTGGTGGAAGAAGTTTCCTTTAACCCGTCAGCATCTGGACCGTATTTTCACCTCATATTTCAATTCGGAAGAACCTTGTGGCAAGAAATGTATGAACAACGCGGCTCAAAGAAAGGCGTAGCAGGATGTCGGGAGAACCTGCTCATCGATAGATGTGTCTGCAAAGATGCAGCATACTACCAGCGAGACCTATCGGGCCTGGATTGATTACCAATAAGCTTTCGATTTGACCTCCCATAGACTTTTCATCGGTCTTTTGGAAAGCTTAAAGGTTCATCCGCAAATCGTGAGGTGCATAGAGAGATTGATGCCGCTTTGGAAAACCAGATTTACTATCTTATCTGGAAAAAACCGTCTGACAACTAATAAGTTCACCTTTCAAAGAGGTGTCTTTCAGAGTCACACCATGAGCCCACCCACCTTTGCCTCACATTATTGCCGCTATCTCTAGCACTTCGCCATTCTGACGGGTACTTTTTCAGCAAGCCTGTAGATGTAAACTACAAGTTCACTCATGTATTTTACATGGACGATCTTCAGATCTATGTTAAAAACAAAGAGCAATTACATCTAGCTCTAGGGATTTTCGAACGGTATACTAAGGAAATACGAAAGGAATTTGGGTTAGACAAATGCATCAAGGTTTATTTGAAGCGAGGAAAACTTAATGGCATCCCTGAAGACCCTGAGCTCGTCGATAGAAGCGCTATACGACACTGGTCTTTCGAACTGTCGGCGAGGAACAAAGTATCTGCAACAAACATGCTTGCCGTCCCGGTAGTACTCTATTCATTTGGAGTGGTACCATGGACGAAGAACGAGCTCAGATCCCTTGATATCGGGACACGAATGGTTATGCACATGAAGAGAAGCATGCATCTAAAGTCTTGACGGCGTCAAGGTGGTCGCGGAATATTGAATTTCGAATGTCTTCACAACAGGTTCATTCTGGGTACAGCACATAGAGTCACAAGTAGAAGAGATCCTCTTCTTAAAATGTTCAGAATGCATGAAGAAGTGGGCAAAGGAGCGTTTCTGTACAAAGCAGCGGATGAGGCTGCTGAAAGACTCGGAGTTGACTTCAGTATTAGGGGTGAGTGAAATGCATAAAATCTTATCTATCTCGAGTACTCGCTCCTGAAAGCCCGGATTAAGAAAGCATAAGAGAAAAACTTCTGTGAACAGCCCCTCGATAAGAGGATGCACAGCATCTTTGACATAAATGTGGAGGATCAGTCAATGTCGTGTGAGCTAACTTTTGCTTTCCTTAAATCACCCCGATTGAAGTGTGGCACAGAGGCTTTCATTTTGGCATGTCAAGACGGTGTCATTTCCACCTTAACATACCGTCGCCACATTTTGAGCTAAGACATTCCCGATGATAGCTTCAGGGCGTGCCATGCACACCCCGAGCATTTGGTACACATACTATCTAGTTTTCAAACTCTTGCAGGAAAAACCTACATCGAGAGGCATAATGCGGCACTAATATCGCCGCAAGAAATCAAGACCCCCACTTTACAAGGTAATAACTCTACAGAAAAAATGTGAGGAGGTTCAAATAAGAACCACACGAATCCGCCAAGTTTTCTGAATAAAATGGTGTTTCTGTCATTTACGTAAAAAAAATTTCGTTCCGAGCTGTTTTGCAAAATACAAGTAAAAATGCTGTCGTGAGGCCCATTATTAAGACACCTTAACTTTCACATGAGACATAGTAGAGACCTTAAGATTTTAAAATATTAAAAAAATGTCAGTTTTGTAAGCATTTTTGTTGAATGTTTTTGTTCAAGAATTGAATGGAGCTATCGTGCTGTTTAATGGCTTAAAATGTGTGATAATGTACTCTGATTCCTATTTTATCCACAAAACTGAATAAAAGTTATATTTTCGCGAATAAAGTCGCTCGGAATAATTCAAAGTTTAATGAGGCGAGGAGCGCGGAACAGGAGTAGAAAAAAAAGTCTGTCATATTTTCCAGCGGCAGGCAGGCATTTTCTCCAGATTTTCCCGCAGCTGCTGCTCGCGCAGCAGGGCCTTCTCAAAGCTTTGAGATGGGCTGCGCCCTTCTCTCCTGATATAAAATTTTGATATTATAATACAGTTTCAACCTTGCACTTTATATTCTCGGCAATTGTTTCTGTTGCACATTCGAGGCCTGACATGGTTCTTCTTGACTTCGAGAAGCGAACCAGGTTCGTTATCGAATTTTCGGCGCCAGCTGACAAAAACATCATAGCCAAGGAGAATAAACAGAAAGAGAGGTATAGAGACCTCATAAGGGAGTTGCGACGATTGTACGTGGAATATTCTGTCAAACTAATCGTCCTTATCATCGGCGCTCTTGGAAGTGCCAAGCTTTCACTGGTTAGTAACCTGTAAGGCATCCCTGCGTGTGAATAATATGCTAAATCACTTGCGGGAAATATGCAGAGGGCGGTCGTCCTTTGGGCCGCTTCGTATCCTCAGAGTGCTCGAGACTATATATATATATATATATATATATATTACACCATCACACAAGTCGGTTTCGATTCCAAACGAATCAAACCGAAGGGCCTGTGACAAAACTACAAAACGCGTCCTCCGGTTGCGGATAGTGCGTCACTATATCTAGGGTTTCTGCTGAATATAGTTACAATAATTAATAAGCAGTCTTGGACAATTATCAAGAGATAGTCCAGAAGGAATAAACCCTAACCGGAGGCGTAACAACCGTCCCGAATGCTCAATGGTACCTGGGCCATGTATCCAAAACGATGACTCTAAGATACCAGTCGACCACACAAAGTATTCAGCATCAACTTTGCATGCAGAGCTCTACAAGGACGCTACAAGCTGATTATGGAAACCCTAGAGTTCGGGGTGCTGAAAGTAATTTAGATGGACACACCACGGCAAACCGGCGAAAAGCCCGCATTGAGTGAACTAATCAACTCAAGTGTGGTTTGCTATACTGCTACGATGCTACCATTATCCCTGTTAACTGAGGCTTTATTGCGCATATGCACACACTGTGATGCTAGAAACGCTCAGAGCTTCGGCACGTTTCACATCAGTCATTGCGAAATCAACGTCCCTACGTCTCTAATACTGCGTATGTGCATGCAGCGCTTCCCAACCGGTAATTGAACAAACTGTAGAAGAAGATAAGGAAGCAAAATTAAGGCTAACTGCGGAAATCAGGCACCTTTTAGGAGACCACAGTGATTTTAGGGCAAGGAGGAACATTAATATGCTGGTTCCTCCTTAGCCCCAAAGTCTGGCTCAATTGGAGGGCCTGCCTGTGAATATCTCGGAGGAGTCTGAGCTCTCAACCAACAATTGTTTTTTTTTAACGCCAACATCTGGCTCACATATGCACTCCATATCTTAAGTCGGAAACGCCCAATCAGTAGTGGCTGGTGTTAGGATGCACTATACTTCTAACAGGATTGTTCGAAGAAATGAGCGTGTGTGGAGAGAGATGTACGAACAACGTAAATCGAAAAAAATTGTAACAGGCTGCCGAGAGAACCTGTTATTGATAGATATACCTGCAAAGAAGAAGCAACCCATCAGCGTGTTTTGCCAATGTCCTAGATTGGATATTGAAACGGTTGTCAGTTTATGTGCATATAGTGAGATTCATGGAAAGATTGATGACCCCTTTTAAAACTAGATTTACTATCTTATCTGAAAAATGTCATTTGACAACGAAAAATCTCACCTTTCAGAAGGCGGTTTTTTAGTACGTCACCATGAGCCCTCTGATTTTTGTGCATCACGCTTCTTCCTGTACCTCTCGCAAAAAGAAATTCATCTGGATGTCTTTGTGTCCACAACAACTCATCACGAGAATGAGGTCTCGCATGTATTTTATATGGATGACCTGAAGATATATGCTTAGGGTAAAATCAGACTTCAGAGTGCTTTTAATATCGTCAAGAAGTACACAGGGTAGGATGGTACAGAGTTTCGATTGGACAAGTGTGCCAAAATCCATCTGAAGCAAGAAAAGATTATACGCATTTCCAGGGACATTGAACTTGTGGATATAAGTTTTATTATACATCTTGGCACCAGAGAGACTGACGCATACCTGGGCGTGCCTCTAAGCTACGTGCAGGAAATAACATCAGTCAACGAGTCTCTCCAAAGCAGATACAAGCATCTTCTTCAAAAGATTTCTTTTGGAAATCTGTCGACGTAGAACAGGGTATCTGCGATTACTATGCTTGCAGTCCTGGTTCCACTTGACTCGTTTGGAATGGTTCAATGGACGAAGAACACTCTTACGGCCCTTGGTATCGATACAGGTAAGATCATGCAAATGCATAAGAGCTTGCATATTGATTCGTTTGTTCCGCGATTATACATCTCACGCCGTCAAGGCGGACACAAACTTCTGAATCTTCAATGTCTTTATAACCGAATTGTGCTAAGCATATTTTACATCGTTGCAACTCGGAGAGATTCTCTCCTAAAAATTGCCGGGCACCACAAAAAGATTGGCAAAGTAGCGTTGTTTTACAAAGTCGCGGAATAGGCAGCCGCAAATATTGCCCTGAATTTTAACATCAGACGTAAGGAAAGATCAATACTCACTTCATCTAGATATTTCAATTATAATAGCGGAAGTGAGGAAAGAAGAGCTTTAGGCAGAGGCCGGCAATGCGAGGCAAAGCGTGAAAGTATCGACTTGCGTACGAGGCGAGGCGAAGTGAAGAAGACTAGGTTATAAAAGCAAGCGGATTAAAGATAATGTGTGGATGAATATTAGCTTTTAAACATAGTTTTAAGAAAATGCTGTAAAAAATCGAAAGATTGAAAATTGAAGTGTTAGTAAGTACCTTTTTTAAGGCCAGCAAGTCCTAAAATAAACGTTTATCTACTAGAAAGCAGGGTCTTGCATGTTGGAGGCGGTAGTCAGAAAGTGTGCAGTCACAGGTGGTGAGAAGTTTTTACGGAGTTTGTTTGGAAGGTGTGAGTGGAGTGTGAGGTTGGAAGTCTAGGAGAAGCACAGGGTTGTGAGGGGTGAATTGCAGAGTTAAAAATTAATGTCCATTATAGTTGTTGCGTTGGATTTGGCTTAAAAGAGAAAGTGAGGTTAGGTTGGCAAGGGAACGGGGTAATTTTATGCTCAAGAGTTGGGGCCTTCATGGTGGTTAAGGCTGTGGCTGTGAGGGCGAGGGCGTGCAAATGAGAGTATTAAAGATAGAATGGGTAATGTATGAGTTTGGGACTGTGTATAATAAAGATGGAATAGAGAGGGTTAAAGAAAGAGAAGAAGACTTACTAGGGAAGAGAGATAAGGGTATGGTGGCACTAGGGGTGGAGATTGACACAAGAATTAAGGGGAGAAGACCTGTTCGGGAAAGGGGAAAGCTTTAAAATAGAATCGAAAGGTAAGATAATGAATAAAGAGGGGGGATTCTAAGAGACTTAACGGAGGGAAGACTGGGCGGTGGCGAATGGTACGGCAACAGGGGACGAATAGGAAAAATACTCGTATGTGAGTGAGATGGGCATATCGCTGATAAATTATGTTATCATGAATTTGCAAGGGTCAGATAAGATAGATAAATTCGTAGTGGAAGGGAGGGTGAAATCATACAATTATCCATTAGGTTTGTGGATAAAGGGGAAGGGTGATGGAAGGTAGAGTGGAGAATAAGATTCTTTACGGGAGAGGTTGTAATGGACGAAAGAGATGATAGAGAAGTATCAGGAGCAGTTAAGCAACGTAAGCTTTAAGGGGAAGTCGGTGGCCGAGATATGGGAGTATGTGAAAGAGAAAGTTAAAGGTTGTATGACAAAGAAGCTTTTTGGGAAGAAGAAGAAAGAAATAGTGTAGTCGTGTTGAGATAGAAAATGTAAAATGATAACGAGAAAGGTGAGAAAGAAGTACAGGAAATGAAAGTGAGGACCTGCCAAAAGAGAGGAATACATAGAAATGAGGAAGAAGTTTAGGGTGATGTGCAAGAAGAAAGAGCAGGAAAATAAAAAAGAGCCGAAAAAGTAGTTGAGAAGTATTAACAGAAAAATGGGCGCATAAAAGATAATTAAAAGGTTTAGAAACGTAGCTAAAGGGGGAAGTGAAAAATTATGGAGGGGCTGGGATTCCCAAGAGGGTGGAGGAGGGGCTGGTTGTACCACTATAAAAAGGGGGATAGGGAGAGGCAGGGAAATTAGAGGAATTACACTAATGAATACGGCGTACAAAATATACGCGATGGTGTTGGCAGAGAGGCTGCGGAAGGATGTTGAGGGGAAAGGAATATTGCCGGAGACGTAGGTGAGCTTTAGGGAGGGAAGGAGTACTATTAACAATATTGACGTGTTGCAGAACGTGCTGCATAGAGAACTAACCAAAAAGGGTGCCAAAGTATACTCGTTTTTTGTAGATCTGAAAGGCGCGTTCCCTCCGATGGCTAGGGGGAGGTTGTAGGAGGCAATGGAACAGAGGGTAGTGAAAAGAGGTCTGATAAAGAGGGTGAGGGAGTTATATGAGGAGACATGAGGAGGGTTCATGATATGATCACTCGCATATGCAGATGCCAGCGTTACTAGCAAAGGGCGAAGAGACTTCAAAGGAGATGATGAAAAGGTAAGGAGGTGAACGGGATACAGGAGAGGTATATAAAGTGAACACTGGGGTTGGCAAGGAATACGCCAAACTTTATTGTCAGGTGGAACACAGGAAGAACAAGTTTAGGGATTGAAACGGGGAGTCGAATATATAAATATCAGGAGAAATTTTTGAAAGAGGGGGGAATTAAGCTGGTCAGAGAGTGTTGGTGGGAGAGGGAAAACAAACGTAGTAACAAAATGCTGTAAAAAATGGAAGTGTAAGCAAGTCAATTTTTTAAGGCCAGCCGGCCGAAAAATAAACGTTTATCTATCTACTAGAAAGCAGAGGTTGAAAAATTCTGCCAGCTGCTTTTCTAAGATCATTTTACTTAAATATGTTCCTACCGATAGATGCAAAGCGTGACATGAATACACTGAATAACTGGAATTCATACTATTTGGATGTCTCACCACACGGGATCGACGCATCTCTATAGACACAATGCGGCAAATAGAGTCAAATGTCCAAAACGTGATGTGCCAAATTTTGTGGCATTACAATTTTCAGAAAGCAGGCTCCGTTGCGTAAACAGAGTCTGACATTGTTCTCTGAGACTTCGATAAACAAACTATATTTGTGGTCGAATTCTCGGCTGCGGCCGACTGCAACATAATTGCTAAAGCTAAGAAAAAGAAGAAGAGGTATCAATACCTCAAAATGGAGCCGAAGCCGCTGTACTTAAAATATTTGGTTAAAGTAATTGTCCTAGTGAGTGGTGCTGTCGAAGTTGCGAAGCTATCACTAGTTCGTAACTTGAAAGCCATACCCGCTTGTAAAAAATATGACATGGCACTTGCGAGATGAATTCAGAAAGCTGACATCCTTGGGACGTTTCATGTCCACAACATACGCAAAGGTTTCTCCGACCTGCTGTCGTGATCTCATCATCCCCTGTGAACACCCATCACACAATCATGTGACGGAGCCATAGGTGTAATTTACAGCGGTTCTACTGGAAACTGGAGTTCTTTTAAGGAGATGGTTGTTCCCAGTGGGACCCTCAGGTGGTTGTTTAACCCTTTTCATGAAAAACATATACATAT
>NC_046660.1:109910431-109914574 GCF_010883055.1 Belonocnema kinseyi | reverse complement strand
ATTTGCGGAAACCGAACTTCTTGAGGTGAGTAAAAATTACATAAGCATATGAAAAATTATTCCACTAGAGCAACAATAATAATTGTTGGCAATGGGAATACGAATAAACTGCTAAAAGTCACATTGCAGCTGGTGGGAGTGTTTAAAAGTCTAACAGGACTTGGGTACTGAAGAAGTTCGACAAGAGTTGTTGCTGGAGAACTGACAGACTCTATATCCTATTTCCCGAGATAATAACCTTTAGGCAGTCTAAATTATTTCCACTTTGAGCAACTATGGAAACCTTTCTTAAAGAAACTTGACCCGAACACTCCCTGAATTTCATACAGCATTAAGTGCCTGCGTCAACATTAGACACTTTCGTCCAGGCGACTCCCTCTTCGACAGCACTTCCGCCAAAATACGTAAAGATGCGCGTCTTAAGATTATTCTCTCGTCAAACAGAGTATACCCTGCTGAAAATTCTTATATAGGTTTCTATATAGGATCCTATATAGGAACCTACATAGGATCCTAAACAGACACCTACATAGGATCCTATATGTTTCACCTATAGGTAAAGGGTAGAATAAAAATTACGACAAAAAGTGCAATTTATTTTTTCGAATTTGGAACCGAATTAACGGATTGTTGTCATCCAACAGGGAAAAAAGCTTTTCAATATATTTGTTAACCACCCTGTTATACATTATACTATAGCAAGGTTGTTTACCATCTATAGTGTTGCACTAAAATATACAATATATTGTTTGCGTAATAAGGTAAAAGTTATTAGCACTTAAAAAAAGTTACTTTGTTAAATCGTTCGTAGTTAAATTTAGTTGACATTTTATGATTCGTAAACCCTGGTCTTGATTCAGTGTGCTGGCATTTATATAAGTACGAAAGAACGTCTTGACATTTGAAAGCCTCCAATTTTAGCTGAACTTAACAGTATTCCATATATCCCTTTTGCATTAGTATCCACATTCAAAACTAGTTGAATAAGTTATTAATTATTTGAAATTGGTCATTATTTTTTTTGAAATATTTTAATACATACTATAAAAATATTCTTTTCTCTCAATTAAACCTGTGAAGATAGGCTAGCTTGATTCTATATAATGATTCCTTTTGGAAACCAATTTAATATTTCTTGCAATAGATACAATATACATTTTTTATTAGCGATAATTTCCTGGAATTTTCATCTAATAGTGAACATCTGCTCTCAGAGCTTAATTATTACAGATGAGAGAAGAGGGCAGTGACTTATTAGGAATCCCCTGGCTTTATGGCGCAGATATAAATGATCGAAATCACTTTGAAATTTCGTTCCACTAACGCGTTAATCTTGAACCGTGCCCTCTTTCATCGTTTATCGAATTAAATTTTGCTGGGTCGGCTGCTTAATAACGCTTTCCTTAAAGGCCATTGCTTCCACTTCGCAAGGCATTAACTCGCAAAGAAATTATATTTACGGAGCGACACATTCCAGAACTCGATTGTTGGAAAGCAAAAAGGTGGCTCGCCTACCTCTACTTAATGAGACTATATCGTAAGAAGACTTCAGAAAATTAGGTTGTAAAAAATGACTCAAAGAGAAGAAAAAGTATTAGGAGATTTCGAGGGGCATTCTAAAAGTCTTTATATGTTTAATGTCTTTAATGTTGCAGGCACAAAATCAGGAGCACGGTTATATTTACGCATCGGCCGGCTGATGCGTAAATTATTATGCTTATTATTATTAATAATAATTAAGTAGTTTGTACTTGGCCTAACACAATTCATATCGCTGTCCCTTTTCAGGGCCCTTACGTTTGAGTTTTGAGCGCGTTATTAACGCTTTTGAGAATAACATGGGATTTAAAATAGGAGCAGCTTGGTTTAAAAAAAAATAGAAAAAATTTAACAACAGATTTTATAAAGTTAAACCTGTTTAACTGAGATTGTGGTAATTTTTTAAAAAATATTTCTCTTAAAGTTTCTTAATTATTTCATTAATTACAAAAAAGAATAACTTTTAACGATTTACAGAGAAGAAAGGCGTGTAAACAAATGAAAATTGTTGCAGAAATTGTTAAATATTAAAAATAATAATAACTCTTCTCGTTCGTTAATTGTGTAATGAATTCTAGAAAACAACTTTACACGCCTAAAAAGGGAAATAATTGTTGAATCAAAATAAATTTTTTTAAATAATTACAAAATATTCTTAAAAGATATATTACTACCAACATTCGTTAATCGTGTCATTAATTCTAGAGAATAATAACTTTTTACGCTTTTCAAGAGAAAAAATTGTTTAAATAATTACGAAGTATGATAAACAAGGTGTACTACTCTTGACATCCATCAATTGTATATTACTTATCCCGAAAAATAATAACATTACACAGCATATATAAAAAATGGTTGTATGAATAATAGTTGTTTAAATAATGAAAAATTATTTTTAAAATACTTAGAAACTTGTCTCCAGCATTAGTTTGATAAAAAAATTCTTTTTGAATTTCTGGGGAATTTTTCGAGCACGATGAAAGGTCTGATTGGAAGGTCCTAAAATAAAAGTTATTAGTTGTACTTAAGGTTCGTCTTGGCTCGTATTGAGTCCGCCTGCAAGACGGCTTTGTCTCTGTCTTTACGTCTTGATGAATAAAGAGAATTTTTTCTAAGGAAAATTATTTCACTGATTTATGGCGTTCATATTTTTCAGGGTCAAAACTATAATAGTTTTCGGTGTCCTTAAGTCCTTGAGTGAAGTCTCGCTGGCGGCCAGGGACGTGACGTACATTTCGCCTTGGCTGTTTGCTGGATGAAGACTTATAGTCCAGTCAATTAAGGATTTGAGAAAAAAATTCGTAACAGTAGAATTTTTTTTACAGATAGGTTGGAAATAGCTTTATAAAGATATAGTAAAAAGTCCCCAACCAAATGTGTGCGGCAAAGGCCCGCCAAGGTAGAAAGTGTTAAACAATAACATGTTTTTCATAATAATTTAAGAACTATTGATTTTAGGTTGAACATGGTCATGTGAAAAAATGTTCGCAATTTTATAGTGTACAAAAAAGGTTTTATCTATTTTAGACCTATTGTCAGCGGCTACGCTATGAAATTAGATTAACTGTACAATTGTGCGATTACTGAACAAATAAAGTAAAAGCTAAAAATATCCTATCAGTAAAAATGAGTTGAACTTCAGTGTACAATTTGATATGCTTAAGGGGATGCTTTGAGATGTAACTCATTTCAATTGTTCCTCCATATTTACACAGTAAATTTCTAATTTTTTATGTCAGAATAATAATATTTAGGGCCTCTTTTAGAGCTTTAAACAAGTGAATTCTAAAATTAAAGCTATGATGTCGGAAGGAGCGGTGATTATGAATCCTAATTGCCACATTGAAAGCGGGGATAAGAATGGCTACCTCGGTCTGTTATATTATTGAGAAAAGTAAGCTTAAAAAATTTCGAAGGGTTCAATATAATAGATCGAGGTAGCCGTTCTGGCCCCCGCTCCCATTCGTTGCCATTATGACTCATAATCACCGCTGCTGCCGAAATCATAGCTTCAAATTAAGATTTACTTGTTCAAAAATTTTAAAGAGGCCCTTAATATTATTATTCTGACCAAAAAATTGGGAAATATATTGTATAAACATAGAAGAACAATTGAAACATGTTTCATCTGAAAAGCATCCTCTTAAGCACATCAAATTGTACACGTGTCAAAACTTGTCAAGTGGGCAAATTTTTTTATGTGTTGAGATTTTTTTTCGGGAATGCGTGATAAGCTAGACTTTTACATGAGCTCGACGTACAATATTCACGATAAAACGTGTTAGATGCTGCCGGCCGAGACACGCTGCAGTGCGCACCGAAATTCGTGTATCGTCCCGAATAAAAATACTTCGACTTGAGTTCGACTTGAATTGCCCCCAATCAAGACATGCTGAAGTCGAAAAGTTCGACTTGAGCATGTTTCAGTTTTGAGACGGAGCCAGGCTTCAATTTATGTCTTGTAGGCCAGTTTCTATGTCTTGAAGCATAAATTTATCTCTTGAGTCGAATTTTAATTCTAATTAATTAATTCCAATAGTAATTCTAATAGTCATAAAAGCTAATCTTTGTTAATGGTTAAACAATCTTGTATATTTTTATACA
>NC_046660.1:109890260-109910331 GCF_010883055.1 Belonocnema kinseyi | reverse complement strand
TTATTTACGGATTTTCATTTGTATTGTACTTGCTTGACGATGATACCGAAAATGTTGTTTGTTTTTACGTATTTCTAAAGGCTGAGGGGATCTTTCTAGAAAGTTATAATTTTTATTTTTTAGAAGAAAATTTTTAAGAGTTATACTCGTTTAGACCCACCGATTCTGAATTTTTTAATTAAAAATAAATAATTTAATAATTACAAATTTTTCATTCATCAATTTTAATCTCATTTATTAGCCAAAAAAGGTTCGATAATCTCAGACAAGACAAGACTCGTCTTGAGTCAAGTAAACGTCGTCTTAGCCAAGGCAAGGCTCGACTTTAGACATATAAACGCCGCTTTACCTGTCGTGGCCATAAAAGTAAGACGAAGGCCTCTGTCGCGACTCAGTTGAGAAGTTAAAACAAATTTTATTTGTTTATAAAAATGGTTGCTCATCAGAGAAAGTATCACATTTGTGCAAAATTTGATAAAATCAAAATTTACGAGAGTTATAGCATTTACAAAATTCCAAAAAACACACGAAAATGAACATTTTAAGCCAAATAACGCACGATATGGAAAACAGTCCAGAAAAGAAAAAGGTTTCTTTTTTAATGCCCTACGAAATTATCCTAAAAACTTTTTGAGTTTTCTCGAAACATCGAACATTTAATTTAACTATTTCCCAGTATCTAAAAGGCTCTTAATTGTATAAATATGTTTTTGTAAAAAACAATAGAAAAAATTACTTTTTTTATTCAAAATAACGTACAGCCCACAAATATTTACCGATTTGAACAACGAAATTTCTAAAAAAAGGTAATAAGATTTCTAAGAGAGTTATTGAGCCTGATTTTTGAATTAGGGTTGCAATTTTTTTATAAATTAACTAATATGACGAAAAAATGCCATTTTTCTATTTGATGTTCCCGGTATTCATCAATAACAGGCAAATGATTGAAATGGCTTTAGTTGCATAGAGTATCATTAGTTAAGGACATTCCAATATTAGACAATTTAAAAGACAAAATTTTATAAACAAATTATTTGTGGAACAAATTTTTTCTACGATTTTCCATAAATATACGAGTTTTCAAGTTATATTGCAAGAAATTTGAATGGAAATAATATTTTATAAAAAAATTCTCTTACGATTGTGATTGTTTATATTATAAATAAAGTTAACGAATTTTTTCTACGATTTTCCATAAATATACGAGTTTTCAAGTTGTATTGCAAGAAATTTGAATGGGAATAATATTTTATAAAAAAATTCTCTTATGATTATAACTTTTTATATTATAAATGAAGTTTATGTACAAATGTAGTAATCAGTCACTTTTCGACAGAACTATTCGTTGTTTTCGATCATTTTTTTTTTAATTATAAAATTTGTGATAATTTTAGCAAAATTCATGATTTGTTAATTTTTTAAACAAATGCATTATTCGGGCATTTGTCGGCAGAAAAATTCAGGTTTTTCAATGTCTGTCTTTTCAGTTGGAAACATAATGACAATTTAAGCAACATTCATCACAATTTAATAAATTTTATGATTTCTTCAAACAGATTTAATCAACAAATGCAATAATCAGGTATTTGTCTACAGAAAAACTCGTTTTTTTCTATGTCAACTTTTTTCATCAGGAAGTTTATGATAAGTTAACCAAGATTTATAATTTTTTCAATTTTATGATTGTTTTAAATAAATGCATTAATTAGGAATTTGTTGACAGAAACATTAGTTTTTTTCTATCTCAACTTTTTAAATTAGAAACTTCATGAAAACTTCAGCAACATTTATAATTTTTTGATCTATTTTGTGATTTATTTCAACAAATTTAATAAAAAAATGCATTATTGGGGCATCTGTCGACAGAAAAATTCTGTTATATTTCGATGTCAGACTTTTGATTTAGTTCTTTATAATGAATTCAGCAGCATTCATGATGAGTTGATAAATTTAATGATTTTTACAACGAAATTTAATAAAAAAATGCATTATTCGGGCATCTGTGAACGGAACAATTCATTTTTTTCGATGTCAATCTTTTTAATGGGGAACTTCATAATGATTTTAGAGCAATTCATGATTAGTTGATCAATTAAAAATTTTTTTTAAACAAATACAATAAACAGATGCATCATTCGGGCACCTGTCGATGAAAAGAATTATTTTTTTCGATCCCCTAATTGCAAATGTTGACGTAGAAAAAAACACACATATATATATAATAAATGTGAAAATAAACCATTTGTTTGAAAATCTCAGAAATGTAATAAAGCTGTTTAGTGCGATTTTAAGCTTTAAAAAAATCATGAAAATAATTCCAACATTATTTGAGAAGGGTTCCGGAAAAAATTCCTTAAGTAAATATCGCAGGCAATACGATTAAAAAGTAAATCTAAAGGACAATACTCAATGTTAAATAATGGAAAATTTTGTCTTCATGTAGATTATTGTTATCTTATCGCGAAGGGTGATTTGGCGCGCCCCTATTATTCTTAATATTGAAATGTATTAATAATTACTTAAATTATATTACTTGCATTTGAATTACATAGATCACTTGCAATTAGTTATTATAATTTCCAATCAATAAAGTCTTGACAAAAAAGAATTTAATTTTTTTTTCGAGTTTAACATGCAAAATATAAGTAGATAAATATTTAGACAATAAAGCAACGAATTTGAGTAAAGTCCTTATTTTGTTATTTCGTTCTAAAATCTGCGTATTTTTAAATATGCGAATATATTAATTGCTAAGTAGAAACGCCGCGCAAAAATTTGTAATATTTAAAATATCACTAATTTATTTTTCAATTTTCTCTCAAATAAAGTATTTAAGCCACTTTTTTTCACCAATGTGAAGAGTAGGTAATTTATCATTAAAAAATGTAACTGTGATAAATCATGAAACAACTCTTTTCAAAAAATAACACAGAAAATTCTTCCTGTTCGTAATCTTCAACAGTAAACAAAAAACCGAGTCTAAAAGTCCGGAGAGAACTTACGTTTATGCACGTTTATAATATGGTCAAGTCTAATGAACGAACCTGAAAAGAAATATCTCTTTTCTGACGGGTGGCAATAACTTCGGACAATAAAAATTCTGGAACAATTCTTAACACTTGAATTAATGATTTTTAATACAACTCTATTCAATTGTTTACAGTAATGTTTTAAGATCCCACTAGTTAGCCATACATGCATTTTGCTTTAAAATATGTTTCTAGTAATAATTATATCCTAACATTTAAATTTCAAAACAAAAGAGCATATTTATTGTCCAAATTTATTACCCGAGTCTCTCAGATAAGTTATCTACAGATACCTACAAAAATTGGACTCCCTTGTGCATATCATGCATCTACTGCCCTCTGCCTATGAGTAGTGGAAAATCTTCACGAAGTCTGCATTATCCTCAGAATCGATAGCTCTGTGCTTCACCCTTGGAAAATTGCAGCAAAGCATGGTTTCACCACATTCCAGCTAAGGAGCGCTACTAGTCTCTTCACCAGGTAAGTCTATTTTCATTATTTATCATAAATTACCATCATCGTGAAGTTTCTTATGTTGAAGGGAAATATAATTTTATAATGTAATTCAAAACGCTAAGGCATAAATCGCAGCATGTTTGAATTTGGTCATACCCAAAAACTACGTGAGAAAGAATTCCGTCAAGTAGATAATTATTAATATTTTATATATTTCTATTCAAGCTAATTAAATTAGTGAAATCAAAAAATGTAGCCAAGTACAGATAGTAGTATTTTTATAAATAAAAGTGTTTTTTGATCAAATTTTATGTTATAATTATTTCTCATTATTGTTACGATCTTACGCTAATGTTGATTATTTAAAGACTCTTATGAATTTTATGCTTTTAAAATAAAAATATTGAACATCAAAAACTGTAAAAATTCCATAACAACAGGTTTAAAAATGAAATAACTTAGAATCTAAAGTTTCGAAAATCAGGCAATGGCGAAACGTGCATCACTTAAAATTTAGTTTCTTTTTAATCTGTTATATGTACATCAAAAAGTTAATGAGTTTTTATTAATAATTGTTTAACATAAAAAATCTGTACACCTATAATCACGCAAAAATGAAAAAACTTTCAATACGCATCATCGAAAACTTAAAAATGATAAAAGTAATTACCAGATTGTTCTACTAAAAAGTTAGAAAACTAAAAACGTGTATGTTTCTATTTTTATCTGCAAAGAGATTTGGGTACAAAACAATGGCGAACTTATGAATTATTATATATCTGGTCTTAACAAAAAATGATTTTTTTTATCATAAACTGAAATTTTGTGTGTATGCAAAATTTCACAGATAATACTTTTTTTAGTTCCACTGGAACGAAAATGTCTACTATGTCTCGTGAAAGGCAGATTAGGTTTTTTAAAATAACAAAGCATATTTGAAAGCTTTAAAAAATTTTTTAAGGCTGCTTGAGTTCCAGTTTTATGTCTCTGAACCACCCTTAATAAGAGTGCTTGAAGAAATCTCGAGCTCGAGGAAGCGGAACGAGGGAGAAGTCACAGCGGAGATTTCTGACCTCCACTTCTTACAGTTTGACCGTGTTGGCAACTCTCTTCTCCTCCCGTTCACGCATCGGCAATCGAGTCTAAGTTCTCCCGTCTATTGTCCTGCGCTGCAAAATTTTCCATTGATAACTGATAAACTGAATTCTAATTTTATTCCGTTTTTCACGTACCTTTCTGAGTTTGGCATAAAACGAAATATTCTATATTTAAATAAGATTTTCGACGGATAAAACCATAACCGTGGGCCAAAGAATGTTCTTAACAAACTCATTCTTTCTTTTAGGATCTAATAAAGTGTAGAATCCATCATAATCCGAAAATCGATTTTTTGCCTAGTAGGTCCCTTTTCTCGGATCGCGTCACATATGGTCATTTTGCGTAAAGTGAGAAACTTGCTTCACAATGATGTCGGGAAATGTGTCTGGAACTTATTAAAATGTAATATCACTTAATGCAAACTAATACGAAGTAGATTACATACAATTATAAGTTAAAAGAGAATAGAAGGATAGAAGGCCTTATAATGATTCTTTAGAGACGCAACTCTTAAAATACGTAGGTTTTTTAATAAATCTACACTCAGAAAATTAAGTTCCATCATAATTTTGTGTATTTACTAGTGTTTTTCCTGAAGTTCGAGCCTGGCTGAAGGGTTGTGCTCCCAATTCTGGTATACTAGCGCACTACGCACGCTTTGCGTCAACAAGTTTGGTTACCATTTGCGCACTCATTATAACTTATTATTAACTGTAAAGTGCAACAAAGTTAGTGTTGTCGTTCGAGGCGAGGAACGTCAAGGAAAAGGTGGAGGAACGCAAGGAAGGATAGCTCGAGGCCTCGTGTTTCGAGGCAAAGCAAGGCGGCCAAATTTCAAGGCTTTAGAAACTCAATGCCTTAAAAAGCAAGGCCTTGCCTTGACCTTGTCCTGAGGGTTTGAGTTTTATATAGCAGATGTGGATATTTTTCCACCGCCTGGGAGGGTGGAACAACCTAAAGCTTTCATAGGATGATTGTGGATGCAAGAAATTACACAAATCCGTATTTAGTAGTAATGTCGTTGCGAAATTCTAAAAATTTTGAATTTTTTCAGTTTACTGTTTCTAAATAATATAGTCGAAATTTGGCAGAATTTATGATTCCTGAACTGTATAATATTCCTAAAAATATGAGATATTAGATAAGCTATTACTATTGCAATATACTGTTGACTGAATTAATTTCAAATCAAGTTGATTTTTCACTTCAAGTTGTATAATCACTCGGAATCAAAATAATATGTTGCTTCTTGTAAAGGAAATTAGGTGATCTGTGTTTCTCGGATTTGCAAACAAATGTATCCAAGAACTTAGGCGTATTTGAAGTTTGTGCTTTGTTATTCAAAAATTCGATTTTTTTAAAACTTTTTATACCTCTGGCCTAATTGAGACATTTCTCGTGTTCTTTTTTTAATATAGTTTATAGTGTTCCTTTGTAATCGACTAGAATCCGGGCTTTTGCGAAAAAGAATTAAAAGCCGATTTTCTCAACAACAAAAAACAGCGCTTCTATTTTGTTCTCAGTTTTTTTTTTTAAATTTGTGCTTCAATAAGCAACATATCTTTTGAGTTTTATGCGCTCTAAATAATTTTTGTGGCCAAGATTAGTTATTTTCCTCAGAATTGAGTTTTCTTCTTTTTTCCGCAAACAAATTATAAAAGTTAAATAAAAAAATACCTCTTGTTTTTTTGTGGTATATTTAATCGTGTACACAAAATTCTAAAATGATATTTTTAAGAAAAAAAATTCTCCTGGCCCTAGAGAATGTTTATCCTGCATACATGTGATAGGATGCGTTTCTTTTATTACCTATTAGGAGGCCTTTTAAATAATATTTGGAAGAATAAAAATAGTGGGTCGTTCCAAAAAATATTTTTTGGATGGTTTTAAGACTTGATGAAAGAAATCTAAAAAAATGTTCTGGAAAACCCGAACCTCCTTTATTTCTTCCCACATTCGTTTCACAATTTCAGCTTACTCAACGAATGTATATCGCATTACCTTTGTGCTGGCTAAGTCATTTTTGAAAGCCAGGAGAATATTTTTCCCTTCAAACCTAGTTTTTCAATTTTCATCGTAATAAATGAAAGATATCGCAAAAAACATACTCTCTAAATATGAATCAGTGAAAAATTCACTGATTGGTGTAGAAGTTAGACATTTCACTGATTAATCAGTGATTTCGGACTTATTCACTGATCAGTTCAGTAACACCACAGTAACTTATGTGAAGCATAACTTCTAAATTTCAAAGTTAACCGTTGCTGTCACTCTTTTACTTAAGTAGTCTGCTGAATTAACTTTAGGATAAATATACTCTAACTCGTATAGGGAGTACTTACTTAACGGGTTTGTAGATGACAATTCAATCTTGAAATTAAAGTAATATGTGAGATTCTTTGTCATTTAAATCATCGGAATTTTTCACCTCTTTTAATATTTGTTCATATTTATGGGTTTCAAGTTTATACTATGATTATTTAATTAAATATACTAAAATATTATTTTCTTATGATTGCTAAATTGACATGGTGCAGTGCTGCCGACCCGCAGAAGTGGTTATTGCACTGAATCAATAAGTAACCGTTCACTGATTGCCAGTGGTTCATTTCTAGCTATTTGACTTGACTACAATATTTATTTAACCTGCATAAGACTCATGAGATATCTTCCTTATCATAGTACAAATTCAATAAAAAAAATTAGCAAACAATGTAAGGGAAGACTTTTTGAGAAAATAGACTTCTAATTTTTTCGGAAAAAATTGCCGCCATTATATTAATTTTAAAACTTTAAACATTTTTCTAGTGGATTACGAAAGAAGACTGTAAATTCTGTTATAATAAAGATAAACACGAGAAATGTCTCCATCAGATCAAGAGTTATAGATGCTTGAAGAAAAGATGTTGGGTTTTTTGAAATACGAAGCAAAATATTAAAATACGCATAACTTCTTAAGAATTTTTTATATGCGAAAAATACCTAGCGCCTAATTCCATAAAAAAACACACATTTGGCTCCCTAATATTCTGCTACTTGAAGCGTAAAACTAGAAGCTGTTTCAATTAAGATGAATTAGGTCTACTTCGTAGATTAAGCGTATTCAATTTAAAAACTTTTTTAGTCAATTACATATCCCGATAATCGTAAGAAACTTGTGGATTCCGAATATTAAATTTACAAATCGTTAATTCAAAAATTAAAAAAAAATTGGATTCGTATATTCGCCTAGCTTACAGACCAAAAACCCCTGCTGAGTAGGACCAGGAAGGCTGGCATTTTAGACTACGGTATTTTCATTCAGTTCTGGTGTTCCCACATCTGGCAGTGGAAACTCAAGGCGCCAAGACAAATCCAAGGCAAGGCCTCACATTTCGAGGCCTCGGAATTTTCAAGGAAGACCCAAGACGATCAATTCAAGCCAGCGCGTAAGACTCATCTTGTCTTGCCTTGAAAACGCCGAGGCCTCACTCGAAGGCAACACTAATCAAAGTACAGTAAAACCCTTCAATATTCCTCCCTCATACAGCCCTTTCGAGAATTGACGCCACGCCGCGGATGGAAGTAAAAGGTGCTGCGAGGGGTGTGCGGTGGTCAATCTAGCGTGGCCAAGCAGGAGCGTTGCAGTAAGGAACTCTACCATAATAGCCTACATATGTAAATGTGTAGCCACGTTGCGTTAGTTAATTTAAAGCGGGAGACACTCACGAATTGGCATGAAAAGAACTCAAGTGGAGCAGTAGTGAGGCTCCGATGCTTACTGAAGCCGATGGTACTGATCGGATTATTTCGTGCTATGATGAAATAAGCATGTCTTTGACAACAGCGCCACCTGACCCGCGAATATATGTCGCGAAGTTATTGAAGCAATGTTCATGAACAATAGCAATGTATATCAATTCATTTTTATCCAGGATTAAATATAGAATGAACTACGGTTTAGAATTAATTATTTACTATAAGATTTCTTGCTAATATTTAATTGAAATTAAAATTCCTTCTAAATAGTTTTAAATTGTTGGCGTTGCCATAGATAACATTATACTCTACTAATCAATAAGGAAAAATAAGGATTGGATAGAAAGAGAGAGAAAGAGAGAGAGAGAGAGAGAGAGAGAGAGAAAGGGTAGAAAGAGAGGTCCGATCACGTTCAGACACTTAAAGTTTCTGAACTTGAACTGAGCGCCCAAAATCGGCGCTATAAAAGAGTTTCACTGTATTGAATTTTTAGGAGCACAATTAAATAATTATTTTAACACTTAAATCATATATCTATCTTGTCATCGAAAATATTTTTTTAAATTTTACAGATAACATTTGCTGTAAACAATTGATTTACATTTTTAATCATTTCAAATAAGCTTGTCGACGGCAATCAATCCGCTTGTTGACACGAAGCGGACCGAACACATCTGCACTGATAGAAATGAATTGGCGGTACAACAATATTTACAACTAGATTCATCATACATATTTTATTGCTAGTATAAATACAGCCATACATGATGTTTGTTTTGATCATCCGATTCTTGTTGCTTGTGAAGACAAACGCGGAGATGCGAGCGAGATACGCCTGTGGTAAATAAAAAAAAGATGGTCTGGTCAATCAATTATACAGAGTGTATTACGACAACATTGAAGCAATAGCTCGCTTAGACAAACGTTTAATAGGATTACACATTTCATACAATAGAAATACGTATATTACACTTTTGTACTATAAATATAAATAAGTTGTATGAACAATATTTCAGTAAGTGCATTGTATACTGTTTCTGATTGAAGTAGACATTATATATAATGAATTTACTCATAATTTTCTAACCCAAGATTGTGACGGTCTAAATGAAAAGTCACTTTAATTTAATTTTGTCCTGACGAAGATTCGTAGACCTGGTCAAATAGTTCAGTAAATGAAACACAAGTTGAAGCCGTAGTAGTCAGACAAGGAATGAATCGGAGCTAAAACATTTTGACCTATTCTTTTTAGCTTTACACCTCCCCCGTTTGAGTGAATTTCTTCCGAAATTCTTTGTACTTTCATAGTTTACTTCCTTCTAAACTCAATAGGTTTATCATCTTAATTTTGAAGTCAATAGTAGACGCGTTCGCTGGTACGTAGGGGACAACCTGTGATATTATTTCGTTGTTTATCTTATTGGTGGTACAACAAAAATAATGCAGAAGCTATGAAAACATTTCCAAATTAATTCGAAAACTTCACCTTTATAAACTGCAAATATTGAGATAAGGATTAACGAAGTGTAGCCTAAGTAAGAACGAATTTTTGTTGCCTGTTCTTTCCAAGAATGGGATCTTCTAATACTCTGTACTTTACTCAAAATATTTTCTATTTGATCTAAAGATTTTCCGGCCTATTTTAACTCCTGGTCATTTATTTTTCCTTTCAAGGGTGAGAATTAATTTCTAACAAGATTTAAATAGGATTCTGAGAATGGAATTGTAACATTTTTTCGGTATGAAAAATTTTGCGTTTTTACTTTTCTTTTGCTTAATTTTACAATAGTGTATTCAGTATGTATAATACAGTTATCTAGAGCTTTAATTGAAGTTACTCCTGTAATTGACTTTGCATGGTACTTTCTGACGTAGGGATGTAAAAAGTAAAGAGTTTTTCTATTCAGTAAACAAAATTACTATTTATCAATAAAATAGTTATTTCGGCAATGTCAATCACGTATTGATAATTTTCCGCTACTAACGGAATTCTATGCTTTTCATTGTTTACCTCTTTAAATTCTTTAAATCCCTCTATAAGGGTAGTTGGAGGTAAAATTTGGGGATATAATATTCCGTGTTTACCATAATTTACTGCATTTATTAATAACGATATCTTTTCACTTAATTCTGATATAACAACGGTCATGATTGTGATCTGATTAGCCATCACTATGTTTTCGATATTTGCATTAGCCTTATTGGCAAACTTGTTATAATTATCTATAATGTTTTTATTTTTTGAAAACAAGGAATCAACATCATGTGCGGCCGAATTAAAAATAATCCTAGTTACTTTAGTTTAATTTTGTAGTTATATTTTCAACATTTTGTTTTAGGAATACAGTTGAAGAAGTTCGTGTTCAATATAATCTAAATCACTTTCAGATAGTGTTCTGAAAAGTGTCTTGAATATGCTTCCAATAAAACTAAAAGCTGCCCTGTTATACCGATTCATTCCTGATAACTGATTGAGTAACAATCTTAGAATTATTAATCGTTTAATTCGGGATTTTAAGGTTTCCAGTTCAAATTATTCTAAACATTTATTGCATCGTTCGTAGACGGATCTATAAAAGAGATTAAATTGTTCGTATCTTTTGCCAATGCGGTGTGTGTGTCGACGGACGAAATGAGTCGCCATGTAGTGTGATAGATTTTTGCTGTACCAAAGTCCTCTGCGAATATAGTGGATCCATCGAGTGAAGTGAGGTCACGTTAGAAGATGTGATCGAGAGAAATGATAGCAGTATCCAAGTTAAATTCATTCTAAAAAAACATAAAATAAACCGATGAATCTATTTATGAAGGGCTTCAACCTATTAGCATGTACAGTGTAATGCTGATTATTGTATAAAATTTCATAATCAGAGGAACGAACGCTTTTGCATATGGTGTAGTTCCCGAGCCATTCACTTCCTAATTTTGATTCTTCGCTATCATTATTCAGTAGTACTAAATCTTCTGATTCGAAGAGAGGATTACTGATGATTACTTTTGCATCTTGCTGCCTTTTTAATCATTCCTGTATTTTTTGAATGGCAGTCCTTACTTTTCCAAATATTCTTCATGTCTCTCTCACAAATGTCTAACAATTCTTGATGAGTTGATTATGTAGTTGTTGCTAAGGCTGAAGGGAAATTGGCTTTTCTTCCAAATGTCATTTCAAACAGCGTTAAACCTGTACACTTATAAACTGCTGTATTAAATGCTAAGCATATTAGATTCTAGTTTTGGTCATATTCCGTCTCGTTATCGGCCATGTATGTCTTTAATAAATCTTTCATTGTTCCATGAGTTCTCTCGAGGGCTCCATTGCTTTGTAGATGGAAACCAGTTGTTTCGATGTGTTTGATTCTAAAAAGATTTATAAACTTTTACACCAATACCGATATAAAGCTAGCGCCTTGGTCAGTTAAGATCAACCCATCAGCATTTGGCCCGTATTTTCACCTCATATTTGAAGTCGGAATAGCCGATTCCAGCGTGGTTGGTGGAAGGGCGCACAATACTTCTGCCGAAAATAGGCAACTTAGCTGACCCGAAGAATAACAGGCCAATAACTTGTCTGAACATGCTTTATAAGATATTCACAGCTATCATAAATGATAGGATTGTTCGGGCAATTGAACCTGTGTGACAAGAAATGTATGAACAAAGAGGCTCAAAGAAAGGCGTAGCCGGATGTCGGGAGAACTTGTTCATCGACAGATGTATCTGCAAAGATGCAGCATTCTACCAACGTGACCTATTGATGGCCTGGATTGATTATCGGAAAGCTTTCGATTCTACGTCCCATAGACTTATCATCTGTCTTTTGGAAATTTTAAAGGTTCATCCGCAAATAGTTGGATGCATAGAGAGATTGATGCCGCTTTGGAAAACCAGATTTACTATCTCATCTGGAAAAAAATTGTGTGGCAACTAACAAGGTCACCTTTCAGAGAGGTGTCTTTCAGGGCGACACCATGAGTCCACTCCTCTTTTGCCTTACATTATTGCCACTATCTCTAGCACTTCGCCATTCCGACGGGTGCTTGTGCGGCAAACCTGCAGATTGAAAGTACAAGGTCACTCATGTATTTTACATAGACGATCTTAAGATCTGTGCTAAAAACAGAGAGCAACTGCATCTAGCTCTAGGGATTGTCAAACGATATACTGAGGAAATTGGTATGGAATTTGGGTTAGACAAATGCGCCAAGGTTTATTTGAAGCGAGAAAAACTTAATGGCATCCCTGAAGATCCTAAGCTCGTTGATAGAAGCGCCATACGATACCTTTGCGCTGGAGAGTCTTATACATACCTGGGCGTGCCATGGAGAGCCGCATTCAGGATGTGACATCTATGAAGGATACTCTCCGAAGCAGATACAAACGTCTCATCTGACAGATTGGGTCTTCCGAACTGTCGGCGAGGAACAAAGTATCTGCAACGAACATGCCTGCCGTCCTGGTGCTACTCTATTCATTTGGAGTAGTTCCATGGACGAAGAGCGAGCTCAGAACTCTTGATATCTTGACAAGAAAGGTTATGCACATGAACAAAAGCATGCATCTTAAGTCTTCCGTTCCGCGACTGTACATCTCACGCCGTCAATGGGGTCGCGGAATATTAAGTCTTGAATGTCTTCACAACAGGATTATTCTGGGTACAGCACATAGAGTTGCAAATGGAAGATACCCTCTTCTTAAAATGGTCAGGAATCACGAAGAAGTGGGCAAAGGAGCGTTTCTGTACAAAGCAGCGGGGGAGGCTGCTGAAGCACTCGGACTTGACTTCAGTATTAGGGGTGAGCAAAATGCATCAAATCTTATCTATTCCGAGTGCTCACTCCTGAAAGCCCGGATTAAGAAAGCACAAGAGAAAAACTTTCGTGAACAGCTCCTCGATAAGAGGATGCACGGTATCTTCCACAAAAATGTGAAGGATCAGTCAATATCTTGTGAGCTAACGTTTGCTTTCCTTAAATCGCCCGGATTGAAGTCTGGTACGGAGGGTTTCATTTTTGCATTCCAAGACGGTGTCATATACACCTTATCATACCGTCGCTACATTTTAAGCCAAGACATTCCCGATGATAGCTGCAGGGCGTTCCATGCACACCCCGACCATTTAGCTCACATACTATCTAGTTATCCAACTCACGCGGGAACGACCTACATTCAAAGGCACAATGCGGCACTAAGAGTGCTTTACTACCATCTCTGTCACTCCTACGGCATTAACCTTAATATCGCTCCTCGAAATGCTCCAAGGTAAATTAATTCAATTGTCGAGAATGGGAAGTGCCGCATATACTGGAACTTTATATTCTCGACAATTGTTTCTGTTGCTCACTCGAGGCCTGACATGGTTCTTCTTGACTTCGAGAAGCGAACCATGTTCGTTATCGAATTTTCGGCACCAGCTGACAAAAACATCATAACCAAGGAGAATGAAAAGAAAGAGAGGTATCGAGACCTTATGAGGGAGTTGCAACGATTGTACCCGGAATATTCTGTTAAATTGATCGGCCTTATTATCGGCGCTCATGGAGGTGCCAAGCTTTCACGTGCTACTGGCCTAAAAAGCATCCCTGCGTGTCAACAATATGCTAGAACACTTGCGGGAAAAATGCAGAAGGCGGTCGTCCTTGGGTCGCTCCGTGTTCTTAGGGTGCACAAGGCTTTTTCTGGATCGTCGTATTGATTCCTTTACAGACTGTAACCACCTATTTCACGGTAGTGAGGCGTGGTTGTGGCTGAAATTTTACCGCGATTTCGCTGGAAGCAGGTGCAATTTTCCAGATTAGCACCCACTCCCGGCGAAATCCTGCAGTTGTCCTTATGACAACCTTATAGAGTGAGTGAGCGAGTGATCTGTGTGGTTCTCAAAAATGGTCTTAATCGGCCAAGTATTCTATACTTTAAATAAAACTTGAACTATTAATTATTTCTAACGATTCATCTCTGTCTATTCCTGATCTTGCAAAATCAATTAGCCATAAACATTAACATTAAACAAAATGGTCCTTCGAGCCGGATTGAAGATCGTGAAAAAACATTAAAAAGTGTAAAATTGGTATAGAAAAAATCAAAGTGAGAAATTTTATTAAGTGAAAGTACAGGATCTAGATGGAAAATATTACGGCTTGCGGTCACATAGCAAGGATAAGCTGGTGGAAACATCTTCGCACGTACTGTAAGATAGTCGTCCTTCTACAAACAGTCTGTACTGTACTCTTTCATACTGTCATTTTTCACTGGTCGCTCTTTCATTATTCTTCACCTGAAGGAAGAAATAACAGGTTTGCCAGCTGATATTTGGATGATTGTCAACACACTTAATTTTAGACTTCATCGATTTCTAATCTTCTTCAGTGGTAAGATGGCAACTTTAATTTACCCATGATGAGAGAGGCTCGTTATGTCAAACTAAATAATAATAATAATTCAAACCGTAGTAGTTCAGTGAAGATTTATTGACATTTTATTAATAATTGAAGCCTCGGCTGAAATAACGTTGTATCAACACATATTTTGTATCAATGGAGTTCAATGTATATATATATAACATTGAAGTTTTTTTAACAAAGGTAAAAAAAAGAAAATTAAATTGATTGAAATGAAAATCAGGATAGAACAAAAAGGGTAGAAAGGCTGGAGTAAAACGTCGAGAACCGGTAATATCAAATATAATAATTATAAAAAATATAATAAATAAATATATAAATATAATAAATATAATAATATAATTTTTATGTTTATTAATTGAAATTTGTTGAATTTTTGCTCGACCCTCTTAAGCGAATGTAATTTTATATTCTTATCCTTCGAAAATTCTAAATTTGATTTTGTGATAGATGCAAAATAAATGGAAATAAATAACCTCGACTATTTTGACATTTCATTTCGAAATCAACTTTTTAAATTTTCTATCTCAGCGCTTCCGCGGAATAGAGAAACAGTTAAAATAAAAACTCATACACATAGAAGTCTATGGAAACAAAATATGTGTTGATAAAAAGTCATTTCGGCCAAAGCTTCAATTATACTCTCAAACACTCAAATTTGCTCGCCTTGCCAGATAACTTTAAAACTAAAGTAAATAAGTTCTTTAGTTTGCAAATTAGGACTTTTCAATTTTATCTGAATTATCAGCAATTGTCAATTTGAATTGCTCCTTTTGTTAAAATGCATCCATTATTCTCTGAGTTATCAGAGATTTCTCAAGCGATTCTACGCACTGAAACCAATTTTAAGAAGGTTGGAAAATCCAATCTAACAGTGGCTACTGTCAAATCCCGGATAGAACTTCTTGACCAACGCTGGAAGAGTTTTGAAACCCTGCATCTGGAGATTAAAGCTGGAACAACGTCGGCTAAGAGTGAGAAATTGAAATATTTCACAAAGTCTAAGTATCTAGCTAGTAAATGTGCTTATTTTAATGCGCGAGATTTTTAATATAATCAATTGGTCTTGCTTGGTCTCAAATTATTCATCGTGATTTCTTGCCTGTTAATCTTCCTCAGATCAATTTACCGGAGTTTTCAGGAGACTACAAGGAATGGGAGAATTTCCGCAATTTATTTAATGTTTTGGTAATTCAGAACGATTCCTTATCAAATGTAACAAGATTATACTATATGAAATTGTCCTTAAAGGGCGAAGCTCAAGTTTTTTAAAGATATGTTTCGATAACTGATGCTAACTTTATCTCCACTTGGAAGTCGCTAAAGACCAGATTTGACAACAAAAGAGCTTTTATCTCAACTCATTTACAAGCCTTTATCAATCTTCCTAATGTGTCGAATAATATTCTGGAAGACTTAAAATACTTACGCGATAAAACGAATGAGTCATTGGTGGCTCTCAAAAACTTAAACGCTAACAGAACATTGGAGTGATTTACTTGTTTTTATAATTGTTAAAAAGTTTGATATGAGTACTTTCAAGGAATGGGAGATGCACATTGGTTCTCGTACTGATTATCTCACTTATCAGCAATTTGACTCATTTTTGGAAACTCGGATACGTATTTTGGAGACTATTAAAGCTCCAAACCTGGTGCAAGTTATCAAGAAAAGTTTAGGGCTTCAAAACAATCGGGAGTTAGGAGCCACAATTCAACCAATTTAAAGCTCTGTCTGTGGACAGGGGTAAGGAAATTGCTACAAATAATCATTATTGTTATAATTGTCTCGCGCCCAGATATCGACCTCATAATTGTGTAATTCAAATGTTACAAGTGCGATAGGAGACATAGTTTCCTGTTGAATTGCGATGATAATAATTCAAATCCCACCTTACAACCAACTAACTCTGCAACGGTTACTTCTCAATTGGCAGTTTCAGGTTCTCTCGCATCACAATCAA
Organism: Belonocnema kinseyi; assembly: GCF_010883055.1. Taxonomy (NCBI): domain Eukaryota; kingdom Metazoa; phylum Arthropoda; class Insecta; order Hymenoptera; family Cynipidae; genus Belonocnema; species Belonocnema kinseyi. The sequence goes on along the minus strand of NC_046660.1, from coordinate 109,893,652 downwards.
ATGATCCCGGCAATTCCACCGTGAGGGTGGTTGTGAATCATGTAGCACTTAAAGAAGCAGACGATAAAATTTCGTTTCATTTTCTGAATGATCATCCAAATTTGTCGCGCTCAAACTTACTCGCTACGGCTGTTATTTCCTTCCAAACTAAAAAGGGAAGAAGTCACAGATTTTGATTTTTGCTGGACCAAGGATCTGAATGTTGTTTTATTACCGAGAGAGAAATGAAAATATTAAGTACACGCTACAAAAAGGTTAAAGCAGTAGTATATGGAATGGGAGAAGGTAATATTGGTTCTTTCAGAAAGTTAGCAGAATTTTATTTAATTCCTACAGAAAAGAACTGTCCTAGAGTCTACATCCAAGCTTTAGCATTATTACACCTTACATCATATGCTCCTCATGTAAGATCTAACGGGGGGAATGAAGATCAATTAAAAGAGTTAGGGTTAGCAGATCCAAATCCCTTTAGCTCCCATCAAGTTGATTTGACTTTAGGAGCCGATAAATATGGCTCATGTTTACTTGCTTGTCTCCAACAGGGTATATTGGGTTCTCTTATTGCGCAAAGTACCATTCTTAATTGGATATTTTCTGGGCCGGTTTCAGTCAAGAAGAAAATAGAAATTCACATTTCAGATACAGCACATCAGGCTATTTCAGCAGAAGTATTGCATGAAGACTTAACCAGGTTCTGGGAGTTGGAGGAAGTTCCCTTTAAAATACTTTGACAGATGGCGAGATGTTTTGTGATGAGTATTTCGCCACGAATTACCAACGAACAAAATACGGACGTTATATGATACGCTTACTTTTTAAAAACGGGCCTTCCATAGAATTAGGTGCATCCTTGGAGAGAGCTAAGATCGTTTTGAATAAAGTACTTCGTCGTTTATCAGAGAAATAGGAATTAATGTTACAATACTCCTATTTTTTGTCAAAATATGTAAGCCTTGGGCACATGGAACTTCTTCAAGAAAAGGAATTGTATAGTTTTCCACGAACTGTGTATTTGCCTCGTCACCCTTTCTGAAGAGAAAGTAGTTCCACTTCTAAGTTGATTGCTGTTTTCAACGCTTCTAGTTTAACTTTAATCATTCTTCCTTGAATTCGCATTTTCACATCGGTTCCGAGATTCTGAATGATTTGGTTTCAATCATTATGAATTGGAGATCACATCGCTTTGTTTATATGGCTGACATTGAAAAAATGTTTAGACAAATTCTATTTGACCCTCGGGATTGCGACTATCAAAGAATTGTCTGGATTTCTCCTGATAAAAGGCTCGTCGCTTATAGACTTTTAACCGTTACTTTCAGTACTGTCTGTGATCCTTATTTGGCTAACAAAGTTGTTAAGCAGTTAGCTTATGATGAAGGAAATAGATTTTCTTTAGCCCAAACTATATTAGAAAATAACATTTACGTCGATAATGTTTTGTTTGGTGCAGATAGTCAGCTTGAGGCTAAACAGGCGCGAGCTCAAGTAACACTGTTATTAGAAGATGGCGGTTTCCATTTGCGAAAATAAGCCGCAAATGAACCCGAACTATTGGAAAATTGTCTTTCGGGAGAACACGAACGTGCTATCGAATTTCCGTTAGCAAAGGATGCTCAGCTAAAGGTTCTAGGTTTATTTTGCGATCCTAAGTCCGATTCATTCCTTTTTAAGGTGATTTCTTCTTTAAGTCGAAAATCCAACAAAACGGATTGTTCTTTCATTAATAGCGGATGATCTTAAAATTCAATGGTTAAATTATCATGGCTCTCTGGAAAAATTAGAAGCACTTAAAGTCCCCAGATGGACACGACAACTGTAGACCAACTCTGAATTCGAGCTTCATGGTTTTTCTGACGCTTCGTCAAAAGCTTATTCAACTTCTGTTTACATTAGAATTCTTAGTGAAGATTTAAAACAGCTCATGTTTTCCTACTAATGGCTAAATTTAAAGTAGCTCCTGTTAAATATGTATACATTTTTCGTTTGGAGTTGTGTGGAGCTGCGTTGCTTACTAAGACACTTAATTTTGTCATGGAAACTATGTCATTGGATAAAATACCTGTTTACTGTCACAGTGATTCCGTAAGAGTTTTGGCTTGGCTAGGAAAACGTCCTTCCGATTGGCCTGTGTTTGTTGCCAATAGAGTTTCCCTAATTCATGAGCTGGCACCTCGCGCAAAATGGCTATACATTTCTACTAAAGATAATCCAGCCAATTGCGCTACACGGGGACTCACCCCCGAAAAATTGATAAAGCATTCCTCATGGTGGCAAGGTCCACCTTGGTTAACTTTGCATTCCTCAAAATGGCCTGAATATCGACACGCACCCCCGCGTAATCAAATTTAGAACAGCGGCCACTAGAGTCATCATGTTATATTTTAGATTAAATTTGTCTAGGCAAATTCCTTTTATAAGGAAATAAAAGCTTTGAACGAAGAAAATAGGGTGGCTCCAAAGAACTCACTATTAAGAAGTTTGAATACATTTTTTCATTCCAACAATCTTTTAAGGTTAGGTGGAAGACTACAGAATGCTCCTATCAGTTTTGATGAGAAGCTTTTGATGAGTGGCTTCGTCTTAACAACTAATCGGGGAGTTACCTGAATTTAGAGTAACCCCATATCGTCCATTCACACATTCTGGTGTGGACTATGCAGGCCCATTTAATGTTCGCTTTCATTCCGTTCGTGGCAGAAAGAGTTACAAAACTTACTTTGCACTTTCCGTCTATTATTGTAAGCGACCTGTCCAATTAGAACTCGTTTCTGATTATTCATCTGCCGCTTTTCTCGCCGCTTTCCAGCGATTTTCTTCAAGGAGAGGAAGATCTGTACATTTGTACAGTGACAATGGTATATTTCACGGTGCTGACCGGGAATTAAAAAATTGTCTTTTGAATCGTAGACTGGGTGCTACGAGGGTAGTTCAATAAGTCCTTAGAATGACCAACAGATGGCGCGCGATCGCTCCAAATCATCTGTTTTCAGTCAGCACCGCTCCCGACTAGATATATGGTGCAGTCACAGTCCACATCTTCTGAGTTTACGTGTTTTTATAACCAATTGAAAAAAAAAATTGTTCGTTAAGAAAAATGGAAAAAAACGAGTTCAGAGCGGTAATCAAACATTTTCATTTAAAGGGTTTAACTCCATATGAGATAGAAAATGAATTGGACTCAGTTCATGGCACATCTGCCCCTGCCTTAGCAACGGTTTATAACTATGTAAATGAATTTAAGCGTGGTCGTACATCAATAAGTGACGAACCACGTTCAGGAAGGCCCGTAAAAACAAGTACTCCCGAAATCATCAATAAAATCCACGATATGGTGTTGAAGGATAGAAGATTAAAAGTGCGTGAGTTAGCTGAGGCCACAAGGATATCTATAG
>NC_046660.1:109888942-109890160 GCF_010883055.1 Belonocnema kinseyi | reverse complement strand
CATAGTAAACCCGTGCTAACCTCAGAATACATGTTTAAGAGTGTCAAATCTCTCGAAAATACAGTTGGTGGATAGTGGTGTTTCCTATATTTGTAGGGGGGGTGGGGGTGGCTGGGCGGTGGAGGGTAGTCCATTTAGCATGCAATCGACTCGGGATACTTATAAGATACTACCATGATTTTTTCAGATTTTTTGGTCCAAAAATAAATTAGGCCAAAAACCGGCCTTACCGACCCTCCCCCTTTGCTTGAAATTTAATTTGTAATTTTATGTTCCAAACAATTTTCAATATTTCATTTCTTATACCTTTTTGATTCTTCATCAATTTTCTTTTTTAATTAATTACTTTTAACTATTTCTTTTTTCCTGAAATTTAATTTTTCAATATTTTAGTATTTAATATATTATAGATTAATATAATTTATTATCATTGCTCAAATATTAATTAATTAATTGAGGGAATAATAATACTTTATGGTAAAAGTATTCTAATTAAAATTCACATAAATCTGAATTCATGAAAAAAAAATAATAATGCATTAGTCAATAATAATTCCAACTACTGGCTGTTTATCAAATTTCGAAAAAATATTGTATGTGGTGCCATCCAGTAACGTTTCGTTTCCAAAAGCTTCATCAGAAACGGCATATTTTGACTCACTAAGAGATCGATCTCTTGAGAAACAGGAAAGGGGTTTTACTCTTGGGATTCAGCTCCTTAGAAAATTCAAATCCTATAGAGCAGCGATTCCAAAACTTTTTATGCACGTTCTGGGGAGCGGCAGGGCCGCCACCCTCACATTTTTTCACAATACCCTGCCGCCAAGGGAGGACACTTGACTGCTTCACTGCTTGACTCACCATGCTTCATGCGAGAGAATTAGAACCGGTTGAGAAAAATTAAAATGTGTTAATATGTTAATAAATTAAATTTCAATTAGTTGAATCAATTTCCTAATATAATTTTAAGCAAATGAAAAGAAAGTTGATAAAAATCGGTTAATATCTTCAATTCCAGTTGACAGATCTTGTAATTTTGCGTGTTCTTAACGATATGCTTAATTACTCGAAATGTTAACCGATTTTCATCAACTTTTTTTCATTTTCTTAAAGTTACACCAGAAAAATGATTCAGATAATTAGAATTGAATTGAACCATATCTTTAGGATTTTAGTTATTGAAACAGCCTTAAATCTCATGACAATGAAAGGGTCCTC
>NC_046660.1:109883828-109888932 GCF_010883055.1 Belonocnema kinseyi | reverse complement strand
CTCGGGGGCTGCCCGGCCCGGGGTGGCATCCCCCTGCCGGCGGCAGCCTCATCGGCCGGCGGCACTAGTTTGGGAATCGCTGGTATAGAGGGTCAGTAAGTTCAATCTTTCCAGTCTTTTGATCTTCTACTGATTCCAACCATACCAGAGTAGGGGCAGAGATCGTTCAGTGAAGAATTACTCTTCTCGGGATTCGTTCCAGGCACCAACGTGCCTGCTTGAATCTTTTCCCAAATTTTTTGCGGCGGGATGACTCCGGCCATGAGGGATTGGGTGACGCCTCTTTCAAGCTACAGTTCTCCCACAAAATATATATCCTAAAGAGCGCGTTTACAGCATCACTTTCGGCTCACTCGGGATTCACTCTCAGTCCCTCATTTTCGGTCTGTCGAGGGATTATGCAGTGACTGCAACATAATTGGATTGCCTAATCATGTTTTTGGATTTATGAATCTTGCTTCTTTTCGTTAAGCAGACTTGGGATTGGATTGCCAGTTGTTGTGCTTCCTTTGCACTTTTTCTTCTCTTCTTCGAATTGGAATGCCAGTTTTGTGCGATGAGTTTCTAGTGATCTGTTAGTTCCAAAATTAGTTCTAAGAGCTTTAAAAAGATCATCATAATCCTGAATTGAAAAGAAACGAATGGATTCTTTCGCTTCTCCTTCGATTTTTTCTGCGATGATGCAGTTTAATAAAACCCCTGAATTTGAGCACTGTGGTTTAATTCTTACTACAAGAGCGATGAAGGGTTCCACTCCCATATCGTCTTGTCCGTTGAATTTTTTATTAATTTGACTGCGTCTCTCGCAGGGATAGTTTGTTTTGTGGTTAAGATACATCAATTCGACCTTTGTAAAAGTCTGTCTCTTGTAGGGTTGGCTTCAGTGGGAGTTGTTACTTTTTCGTTCGACAACCTTTGTAGAATCCTAGGATCAATTGGTTGATTCTAAATGCAACGCGTCAATCCTTACCTGCTCGAGATTTATCATCGTTCTCTCTTTCGCTTTCGTCCGAAGTAACCAAATCGAAATTCTTTGCTAAAGAGCAGATTTCTTCTTTACGAGTATTTATCGCGATTTCCATGTTAGACATCCGGTCTGATAATTTTTGTAGCATTCTGTCTGCGAAGATGGATTTTTCTTAATTTTGTCTACCATGGTTTCTTTCTTCTTATTAGCGTGTGTTTAATAGTGTACCTAATTTTGCATTTCCTACTTTTGTTAGCGGATTTCGGGTGGTATGTCGCACCACGTTATCTATTCTCTATATCGTTCGTTACAATGAAATACTCACGTAGCGTATAATCCGTGGTGAATTTCACCCTATAGCCAGTGGCTATTTTCTAATTTAAATTAAGACATTTGTTGGTTGATTTGCTAGAGATTGTTGATGGCTGCTTCAACAGATCTACTAGTTCTGGTCAGCCGTGGGTTATATAGTCCGTAAATTCTGTAATTCCAACGGCGCGAGCTTGGTTGGATGACGTTTCGCCTTCTGGTCCGATTTTCTAGATAAGAAATCACTGTGAGCCTACTTTCTTCAGCCCAGTACGTGTTTTTCTGATTTGAATTCCTTAAAAAAAAAGTTCTTGTAGGTTATTTTTTGAGAATGACGTATCAGTCAAAAGTATCCTGGTATGGATCGCCAATTTATGTGACGGTCTGAATGAAAAGTCACTTTTATTTAATTTTTTCCTGACACAGATTAGTAGACCTGGTAAAATAGTTTATTAAATGAAACACAAGTTGCAGCCGTAGCAGTCAGACAAGAAATGAATCTGGAGCCGAGGCCCTGCTGGGACGGTCCCACGATGAAAGCGTACACTCTACTGCCCTTATCATATAAAAGAGGAGGGAGTGATATCTAAGTAGTCTTAGCCTACGAAACTGCACTCTCTTACAAGAATGCGCTTACAAAGCTTAAACATTTTGACCTATTCTTTCTAGCTACACAATATCGTATGATTTAATCAATAATACTATTTAAGAATATAGTGATAAGCGAGTTGTTGATCAGTCTCATTGTTGCCATTTTTATTTGTTTTTCAATTGAAACATATTTTTACGCTTTAATGCTTGTTTTAAACTACTTGTTGACATTTTAAACGTGCGTGGAGACTGACGTTTATGAGAAGATCATGGTGGATAGTGCTTTAAGTTTTTTTCCTAGAGTTTGCACGTCAAGATGCTTCTGTACTTGACACTCGGCGATCACTATATTTTTTAACTTGACGTCTTTTTAACTTGACGTTTAAAAATGAAATGGGGTTGTATCGATAATAAACTCGGGTAAAGCCTGACTCGGACTCGGATCAATAGGCTAGGGCCTGCTATTGCCAATGACAGAATTGTAAAAGAAACAAAATTTTCTTCTAGAGGGTTGGTTTAAAAACGTAGTGGTAGGTTCCCTGTAAAAAAGAGCGCTGAAGTAGATTAAATGGCATTGGAGAAATTGTATGCTTTAATACCTGCAGATCTAAACAAATTTTGTTTTTCCGAATGCATTGATTGTATTCAATATATCCTCTCGGAAAAAGCATGCAATATCGTTCTAATCACGTGTTAGTTGAAGGGCATTGAGCGGTATTGGTTCAATTCTGTCCCTCTGACAACTGAAGGCATTGCATGGCATTTGACTGATGCGGCCACTCAATTGCATTCAATGCCATTAAAAATGACATCGCAAAGACGCCGCTTTAATGCCGTAATTTTGTTTGTCGATTTAAAGTGATTCGAACGAACACTGTTGAATGTCAAGAAGCGCATTCGGACAAGAACGGAATTTGTTTAGATTTGAAGGCATTGAAGTGTACAATTTTTTCAATGCTCCCCTTGGTACTGGGTTCCTATAAATGGAGCGCTTCGCAATCGTAGAACGAGGGCTAAACCTCTCTGTCGTATGTTTAAATGTTTTCTTAGCTTTAAAAAAGTCGTGAACAAAGCCAGCAGCTAATGTAAAATATGTGGCACTTTCCACATCCTCAGATAGGATTTTATGTGCACAATTAAAATTATTTGAACTTTAGGTTAGCCAACATCCTTACAATGACACAAAATATTATACACGACTTCTATGCGCCCTGTTAAAGAAAATTCCGAAGAATATCTAAAAAAGGTTGATTCTATTATTCAAGGACTAAAATATGGCAAATCAATTTCTAGGCTAGGTTCTCGTTGCAATGCCCTTAGTCTGTTTGAATAATGACTTTTAACATTTCTTTTTAAAAATTGTAAATATTGTAACTTTTTAAATATACAGTAAATTAAATTATGTCCGTTAGAAAATGTTGTGATTCGTGCGTGAGAACAAAACGAAACTATAACGCATTAAAAAAGAAACAATTCTAAACTTCGCTTAAAACATCAGAGTCATTAAATTCAATTGTTTAAAATTATTTCTTTAATTCCATGGGACATACCTTCATTTATATATTCATATAATTGAAAATTTCTTATCCCAATTCCAACTACTGTACCATATGGACATGGAACTGTGGGCGGATTTCGGTACGTTTCACACGTAAAAGGAAAATCGCGTTTGCTGCCGTTCTTCGAGCTCAAAACCCGCTAACCATATATGGTACGCCCTTCATCTCAGAAACTAAAAGCCTCACTACAACCCAGAAATTTTTTGAAGGCAGTTAAAAGTCAGGTAACAACCCCTTAACGTTTCACAACGATATTTCAACAAAAACAATTAGGCGGAATCGGGTTAAGATTCTAGATTATTTAATTATATTACAAACATGGTACGCTCAGCACGCAAGAAGTTTCTTGTTAATAATAAATAATAATGTGGCGAATAAGAACATTTTAGGAATATGAAATAAAATCTTTCAATGAAATCCTTCTAAATTTGAAGTATCTAAAATTACAAAGTTAAAAGTTAAATCCTCATAATTCGTTGCTAATGATATGCCTTCTAATTTTATTAAGTGTTATTATAAGAATGAATGAAAAGTATTAAAATTTATAATTATTTAAATTTTAGTGATTAAAAGTTAATCTCATAAAGTTAAAACATTGATCCTGAACATCGTTTAGCTTTTCTTTTGTTAAATAATGTTGAATATTAAGTATAGATAAAAATAAAAAATTTGAATTACAAAATCCTCCATGATAGAAGTACTTATATTGACAATAATTGAATAACTCAGAAATTCCACAATTTCAAAGGTAGAAATTGCAAATGTTATAAATAAATGAAAAATTTTATTTTATGTTATTCAAATTAGAAAATTTTAAAAAGAAAATTGTTAAATTCAACATTCCAAATTTTACGTTTTCTTGTGTAAGCATTTTTAAAACTGCATACAAGTATTGTGGTTACTTTTTCCAATTTGCATACTTTTGCATACAAAAGATAAGTACCTATCACGGAGAGACTTTTCGTATTAATGATTATTGTATCGCATATCCATCATTCAAATAAAATGACGAATTTAGGGATAATCGAGGTTCGGTTAGAAAAAGTCGAATAGTGAATACGAAAATGCAGACTAATATCTCCGAAAGGAATAAATCGTACGAATTTTAGACTCTTGCCAACAATGCCGACCAATCTAGAGCTGGGGGAGCCAATGATAATGGATTCCATGCGATGGATCAGCGGGATCTCGTGACCTTTGGGTGGACGGAGCGACTGAATCACGACTTGCTAGACTGCTACGATGCGTGTGTGGCCCGTGAACGGGGTTACATGGCACGGCTGCATGCTCTGTGGTGCGAGAAACACCCGAAGCTATCGCACTTTTCGCAGCAACGTCTGCGAAACCATGCTGAATTACTCCGTAAAAGGGGCTATGTAAGCGGAACGCCTACTCTACCACAGCTAGAACAAGCCGGCGACAAAGAAAGAGAGGCAACACTAAGACCAACCGCGGGCAGGCATCCAATATATGAAGATCGATGCTTTACGACCCGGAGAAACATTAACACCAAGGTTTCTCTCAAGCCTAAAGATCTGGCTGAAATGGATGACGAGCTTCGTGGACATTTTTCCGGTGAAGTCGGAAGAGCCGATTCCAGAGTGGTTGGTGGAAGGGCGCACAATACTCCTGCCGAAAATAGGCAACTTAGCTGACCCGAAGAACTACAGGCCAATAC
>NC_046660.1:109875256-109883728 GCF_010883055.1 Belonocnema kinseyi | reverse complement strand
TACAGTCTGTAAAGGAATCAATACGACGATCCAGCAAAAGCCTCATGCATTCTAAGAACACGGAGCGACCCAAGGATTACCGCCTTCTGCATTTTTCCCGCAAGTGTTTTAGCATATTCTTGACACGCAGGGATGCTTTTTAGGCCACTAGCAAGTGAAAGCTTGGCACCTCCAAGAGCGCCGATGATAAGGACGATTAGTTTAACAGAATCTTTGAAATGCTGTGAAATTGTTTAATGAAAAATTCTAATTTCTGATTTGTCATTTTTGTTATGCATTCAAAAATTTTATTTTTGGAAAACCCTTACACACGAGACGATAAAGAAATTAAAAGACGAAAGTTGTAATGGGAATGTGCCCACGCAGCAGGTAGATATTTTTTTATTCTGAATTATGTTTTTCACGATTTAAATAAAAGCTATGCACCTTATCAAAAAGTGATTCATAACAAATTTGTAGATCTTTTTCAAATGCAGAATTTTTGCCTACTCATCTTTTTCCTTATTTTGCATGTGCTTGAATTTCTGAACATTCAAATGAACGAAATTATTACTCATGACTTTGAAAACCAGAAAATTGCAAAAATGTTTTTCATTTATATATTGGAAATAATTTACTATTGAAACTGAATTATAATGTATATTTCAAGTTGCAGTTGGAGAAATATTTAAGGGTAAAATAGAAATGGTGGAAAATATTTCATTCACTTGAACGTTCGGAACTTCACGTACATGTATTTTGCATAAGTAGACCGCGAAATATAATTTTTGATGTTCCATTCTTTTTTATGCTGTCAAAATTTGAATTTTCAATTTTTCAAGAAAATTAAAAAAGTTGCTGTGATAATCTCGCGGAGCATTCAGAAAGCAACATTTCCTTTTCTTGACTTTTTCCATGTAATGCGTTATTTGGCTTAAAATGTTCATTTTTGAGTGCTTTTCGGATTTTTGTAAAAGTCATAACTTCGGTGATTTTTTTTTATAAAAAAAAGTAATTAGGATTAATGTTTTGTCTTTTTGAATACTATAAATATCCTTACAAAGAATGCTCGAATCTTGAAAAATAGTTGTCTCAAAATCTGTAACTCAAATCTGTACTCAAATCTCTAAAAAAATGTTCTGACAATTCTAGATTCTTTCCAGGTATCTACAGATTTTATTAAGGTATAATTTTTCTGAATAATGAACCACTAAAGTATTAAATATCGCATTCTTTAAAGCAATTCTAATCCTACATCCCTTAAAAAGTATTACATAGTACTTAAAAAAACCTTCCGTTATCAATCTGTGAATGGTTAAATGGTAATTAACTAACTCTATTAAAAGTGGTAAAAAATAGGAATAAATACAGCGTAGTCCAAAAAAGGCATTTTTCAAAAAAAAATTTTGTACAAATTGTTCCTTCTGGTAATAAAAGGTCACCTGAATATTAGCATTATTTATGAAAAAAAAAAATATTTAGGGATCTCGCAAGTCTATATTTTCAAAAAATTGCTTTTTTAATTTCCACTAGTAATTCATAATTTCACTTCGGTACATATTTATACTATCCTAATTGTATTTTATACTAAAGGAAAACCATTGGCAGCGGGAACTAAATTAACATAAGAAATTTTTTGAAAATCATGGGATTAAGTGTTACCTAATTTTTTTTAATTCTGCCAAAATACAGTGGACATTTTACACAAAAGGAAACAATTTCTGTAATCGAGCCATTTTAAAAGAAAAAAATAAGGATGTTTTCTAGACCACTATAATAAGTATCGAAAACTTACGCGAGTAGATTATGATTAATCTTTTTCTTTGTCCTTATAAATATATAACTGAGCAGGAACAGCATATTTAACACATTCATATTTTCAATAAATTATATTTAGGAAGAAATTCTGTTCGGACTTCCTGAATAATGCGCAATTATAACAGACAGAAAAATGGAACATTTCACTTCAAAACTGAGATGAAAAAACTATTGATTAATTATTCATTATTTAAAGTAATTAAAATAAAATAATAAATATGGCAATGCGAACCTTTTAAATTATGAATTTTCAACACAATCAAGTTTTCAATATTTTACTTACTCTTAGAGCAGATGTAGAACGTAATTAAATTTTGTATTAGGTACCACGACTTTTCTAGTCTCTATGTTTCGAAGGAAATAATAATATAACAACATTTTTCGTCAAATAACACTAGCTATCATTTACGAAATTTTATCTTCCAATAATCTATATCTGATGCTTTGTTAACTTTCTATTTGCGGGGTGGCCGCTGGACCATAAACCGGAAACTGGCCGGAAATTTTTTGAGACTGGAGAAATCCAAGAAATGGGTATAATAGTGATTTATTTTCACAGTAAATTTCACAACTTTCTATCAAATCACTTAGAATATCAAAAATATCATATTAGATAATATAATTCAGTAAAAAATAAATTCGTATTCAACTTTTTTTTAAATATCAAGTTTAGTTGTTAACTGTTTTAATTACTACACCATTCATTTTATAACGCTTAATTCACAAATCTTTTACTTTACAATTTTTGATTTTATATCTCCACTTTGAAAAGTAAATTTGTAATTGGAAGGATTTAAAAGTAAATCAATATATATATATTAATTAATAATTTTTAAAAATAAGCTGTATTTCCAGTTTTAAAAATTGCACAATAATTATTTTACAATATGATTCTAAATCGGTTTAAAATTAAACAATTTACAGATTTTAATGTTAATAAATCAACATTTTAATACAAAAGCCTTAAGATTTAAACTAATTGAAATGTCTGATTCAAACTAATATCTTCGAAGGGAATAAATCGTACGAATTTTAGACTCTTGTAAACAAAATTTCAGTATTTCTAAGTCGCTGTATTAAATTTTTTAATGGATTCGAATAACGATAATTAGTATAGTGCTTTGAAAGAAGTGAAACAGAACGTTGTACATTTCGTTACGAACGCCTTGCAGTCTTTCTAAACCACTATGAGAAAAGTGGGGACCACGTGATTTTCTATTTCACGCTGGCACATGGTAAAAAGAAAGATGGAGAGAAGTGTATTAACGCATACTATTAAGTCGAATAAATAAATAAATAAATGAATTTGTAATTGGAAGGATTTAAAAGTAAATCAACATATATTAATTAATAATTTCAAAAACTAAACTGTATTTCGAGTTTTAAAAATTGCACAATAATTATTTTACAATGTGATTCTGAATCGGTTTAAAAATAAACAATTTTCAGATTTTAATGTTAAAATATCAACATTTTAATACAAAAACCTTAATATTTAAGCTAATTGAAATGTCTGATTCAAACTTTATAACCAAATGTTAATGTTAAAATAGCTTAAAATTAATATAGTCATTAATTAAACACTTTTATTTTATTTAAAATCCTATCCAAATATTGTTGCAATCGAAAATATTAAATTTTCAACCCATTTAGTTTGAAAATTTTTAATTAAAACAATGTCTGAATGAGCAATTACACATTAAATATTCAAAAGTAAACAATTTGAAACTGAATCGTTTGAAATAGAGAGCCTTAAATGGTAAATATTTTAGAGTGAAACATCTACAATTTTAACGCTACAATTGTTACTGTAACGTTAGGTAACAATTGAAAATTATGAATTTGAAACGACGAAAATCGAAAAAAATAAAACTAATTTTGGTCTTCAATTCTTTTTAATTGCAAGAGTTTTATTAGAAGTGAATAATTAAAAAATATATACTTTTGCACATGCACTTGCTTTTTCCACTTACGCGTATCAAATTAAATTTACTTTTTTTTAAAGAATTATTTATCTTAAAATCATGCTTCAAATCGAAAATTTTATGTATGTTCATTAGGGGACCTAAAAAATTACAGTTGAGAAAATTCAATAGGCAACTTTATAAATTTGTTCTCGCAATCAAATAAGTGTATACGAGTTTTTTTTACTAAAAAAAAAACAGCTTATTCTTAGCACTCGCTTAAGCAATTTTGATGTATTATCGAATTTAACATGTAAAATTTATCTTATTTATACTTCTAAAATTTTAGTAAGGAAATTTCAAGACAATTTTTTAACCTTTTATATGTTTGTTCACTTTCCATTAAATATTGCATTTATTTTAGGCAACAATTTTAGGAATGTCAAAAGTAGTATAAAGTGGCCATATTTGCAGGCTGTTAGCGAACATTAGATACGCTTGTATAACTTAACATTTTTCAAGACCCATTTTTTAGACTATTAAGAGCAGATAAAAAAACTATATTCACCTTGAATTTACATTGAAAAGAGTAAGAAGAGTTTATGAAAAATGGAAAATTTAAGTTTAATACCGACTGTAGGGACTCCTGGTGGACAATTTGTAACAGCTACGCAATAAATTGACCTTCGGTTGGGCCGGTCTTTGTGCACCTTATTTTCTGCCATGCCAAGCTACGGTCACTGACGATAACTTTAATGGCAATGTAATAGCATGTTAATAAATAAATCTATAGCGTGCTCTTAGGGTCCTACCTGTAGCTGTTATTAGGATTTCTCTAATTCAAATCAAGAAACTTTGAAGCCTTTGAGCGAGAGCTAAAAATAAGTTCTTTTGAATGTAATAAAACACGTATCCATTGATTCGCCTGCGAGAAGGACTTGGTGAAGATGACCGTTGCAATTTTTAAAATGCCATTTTTTGGTGTTATTAGGCCAAAATTTTGAATTTTATCTGCATTATTCTGTTAAATTTGTAGTTTTCAATATCTGTGACTTATTATAGGTAATGTTATGGCAAATGAACAGGGACGTTTAAGTTCCATATCCCTCATGTTATCAATATGATTGTCTAAATGCTTCACTCTTAAGTTTACTAGTACATAACAATCACAGAATATGCGATGCGCTGTTTCCTCACAAAAACCATATTTTAGACGGCAAAGGTTGCTGACGTTCATAATCTGTATCTACATAATCTGCTGTGTAAAAACCTGATTCACGAGAAACAAATCATGGATAACAAGTGCCCACATAGTGGGAGTTAATACTCTGCCCTGCGTACATCCACTTTTTATCTGAGCTCTCATGTTGCAACGGTAAAGCGACGATTGGACAATTCAGTCGTACAGCATAGAGCGCATTCACCTATTCACAGTGGTAAGTACGTACACCATGTTCCTCTGTAGAATTTAATACAGGTTCCGTGGGGTTGTTACTATGAGCACTATCTATGTTTAGAAACGCTTTAATCGTTACATCTCCTATTCGCCCCGTTTTTCGAGCGCGAGAGGAAAATGCATAAAGTTCCTTAAATGTTGGATTTGTCTTTCTGTGAGGTAAATTGATGACTATGAACTGGTTTTGACTTAAAGATAGCTTTGAGTTTCTTCTATGCCATAATTTGCCATCAAGACAAGTACGAGATTTCGCCGGGAGCGGGTTCTAATCATAAAAACTGCACCCGCTCTCAGCGTAATCTCGGAAAATTTTAGCCGTAACCACGTCTCACATCGGCGCTTTTGGAGAGCGCCGATGACAAGGACAATAAGCTTAACAGAATATTCCGGTTATGACATGTTTCGTTTCTCGAATTCAAGGAGAATTATGTCAGGCCTTGAATCCACAACAGAAACAATGGTTAAGAATATGAAGTTCCAGTATATGCAGCACATCTCATCCTCAACAACTTGGATGTAGGATGTAGGTCGTTCCCACATTAGTTATGTATCCTACATGCTCGGTGTGTGCATGATACGCTCTGCAACTATAATCGGGAATATCTTGGCTCGAAATGTAGCGACGATATGCTAAAGTGGAAATGACACCGTCTTCACATGTCGAAATGAAACCCTCCGTGCCCGACTTCAATTCAGGTGATTGAAAGAAAGCAACAGTTATCTCATACGACATCGACTAATACTTCACATTTCTGAGGAAGATAACGTGCATCCACTTGTCGAGGTGCTGTTCACGGAAGTTTTTCTTAATAGCTTTCTTAATTTGGGCTTTCAGGATTGAGGATTCGAGATGGATAAGATATGATGCATATTACTCACACCTGACATTGAAGTCAAGGCCAAGTGTTTCAGCAGCTTCCTCTACCGCTTTGTACAGAAATGTTCTTTTGCCCGATTCTTCGTGCATTCTGAACATTTTAAGAAGAGGGTCCCGTCCATTTGCAACTATATGTGCTGTACCCGGAATGATCCTATTGTAAAGATATTTAATATTTAGTTCCGACATCAAGATATCTGCGCTCATCCTTCGTCCATGGAACCACGCTAAATGCATAGAGTGATACTGGGACGGCAAGTATGTGAGTCGCAGATACTTTGGTCCTCGCCGACAGTTCGGAATACCAAATCTTCCGGATGAGAGGTTTGTACCTACTTCGGAGAGTATCCTTTATAAATGCCAAATCTTGAATGCGGGTCTGTGCCACGCCCAGGTATGTATTGGTCCTTCCAACACGAAGATTTCGTATAGCGTTTCCGTTAACGAGCACAGGGTCTCGGGGATACCTTTAAGTTTGCCTCGCTCCAAATAGAGTTTGGCGCATTTTTATACTCCAAAATGCATTTGCATGTCATTAGAGTATTTCTTGACAATTTTTAGAGCTAAATGCAGTTGGTATTTATTTTTAAAATAGATCATCAGATCATCCATGTAAAATACATGAGTGATCTTATGCTTTTGATTTCCACGTTTGCCGCAAAAGTACCCTTTGGAATAGCGAAGTGCGAGAGAAAGTGGCAATAATGTGAGGCAAAAAAGGAGTGGGAACATGGTGTCGCCATGAAAGACACCTCTCTGAAAGTTGGCGCTATTAGTTTTAACACGATGTTTTCCAAATGAGATAGTAAACCTGGTTTTCTAAAGTGGTAAAAATCTCTTAATGCACCTCATGATGTGTGGGTGGACCTTTAACCTTTTCAACAGACAGATCATAAGTCTATGGGAGATCGACTCTAAAGCTTTCCGGTAATCAATTCAGGCCATCGAAAAGCCACGTTGGTGGAATGCTCAGTCTTTGCAGAAAGATCAATGAGCAGGTTCTCCCAACATGCTGCTACGCCTTTCTTTGAGCCGTCTTGTTTGTAAATTTTCTTGCCACGCAGGTCCGATTGTCCGAACATACCGTCATTTAGGATAGCAGTGAAGATCTTATACATTGTGTTTAGACAAGAAATTGGCCTGCAATTCTTCGGGTCAGCTAAGTTGCTCATCTTTGGCAGGACTACTGTGCACCTTTACACGAACCACTGCGGGATTGACTCTTGCGACTTTAGGTATGAGGTAAAAATGCGAACCAGATGCTGGTGGGTTAAAGAAAACTTCTACCACCAGAAGATACCATCTGGTTCTGGAGCAGAATAGTTCTTCATGCCTTTTGATAGCTTCTCACTTCCTCGAAAGTAATGGTTGGGCATTATTTCTGAGGTTTCATGAGGGTATTAAAAAGCTATTCGAAGCTATTTATGTTCTTTGAGTCTTCTTCCAGCGAATGACAAACTTCTTAAACTTCTCTCAAAAATGCTTCTACCTGCTCTGGCTTAGGCGGATGGTCGACAGTAACTCGAGGGCCTTTGAAGAGTAGAGATGGGTCAGAGAAAAACTGGTGTGTTTCTCTGGCCCACCTCTCTCTCCGTTTAAGAGTTTTCCTAGCGTCAGATAGTTTCAGCTTTGACTTTTTCAGTTTATAATAACAGATCAACAGTTCGCGTGCCAACTGTCGAACTTTGGTGGTTAAATTCCTTCCAGATGTTATTTAGTCAATCGCCAACTGAATGCGGGACGCTTACTATCTGGCCCAGCCTCTCGTTGTCGTGAGTTGATACATTCGTCTTTTGGTCTTACGATCAGCAGTTAGTTTTGTTTTACGGTTTGCATCTGCAGAAGCTTTTGCTGCATAATTTCAGAGGTGTCATTCTTCGGAAAAATCTTTACGAAGCTCGTCATCGAGTTTAGCCAGATCTTTTGGGTAAGAAAATCCTGAATAATGATGTATCTCCGGGTCTTAAAGCATCGCTCTTTCTCCATTGGGCATCTTCTTGCGTTTAGTCTTAGTGTCGCCTCTCGTTTTCTGTTGGCGGCTTGTTCTCGCTACGGTTGAGTAAACGCTCTGATCATATAACTCCTTTTTTGAGGTTTCTCAGCGCGTTTTCGCAGTCATTTATGCGAACAATGCGAGAGCTCTGGTGGTTTCTCCCACCACAGAGCATGAAATTGTACTGTGTAGCCTTTTCTTTCAGGGGAGTCACCCTTTGAGACACCTGACCCAGCTGCTATTTAGCTTTCAGGACGGTTGCTACGCCTCCGGTAAGGGGTTTTACCTTTGGAACAATCCCTGGACAATTGTTCGTGACTGCTAACTAATTATTGCATCCACAGTCAACAGAAGCCG
Organism: Belonocnema kinseyi; assembly: GCF_010883055.1. Taxonomy (NCBI): domain Eukaryota; kingdom Metazoa; phylum Arthropoda; class Insecta; order Hymenoptera; family Cynipidae; genus Belonocnema; species Belonocnema kinseyi. The sequence continues at coordinate 109,875,344 of NC_046660.1, read as the reverse complement.
TTGGTACAGGGACCTTCTATCCGCAACCCGAGGAAGTGTTCGGTGGCTTTGTCTTAGGCTCTACGATTTGATTTCAAAAGAATCGACT
>NC_046660.1:109873372-109875156 GCF_010883055.1 Belonocnema kinseyi | reverse complement strand
ATTATTTATTAAACAATATTCATAACAAATGAACATTTTTAACATTATATGAAAACTAGACATATTTTTTGACTTACCCAACAAGAAATGTATTTTCAAGGACTCATAGCTGTAATCTTGTTCAAACTAATCAAAAAAATGATTTATTTAAACACATTTAATAAATAATTGCACATTTTGATCATTTTTCCAAGTATAGACTCTATTTTCTTGGCGAAATCAGTTAAACATTTGTTTCCAATAACTTGTTGCTATAATACTATGCTAATCGATAAGAACCATTAATTATTTAAATAATTTTTATGCACCGACTCGTTATATCTGGAAGCCTGATGGCCAATTAAAAGAAACATGCAAATCCACGGGAAATTGGGTTGTAGGCAGAATTTTGCACCGAATTTTTTCCACAAAAAGTGCTTTTGATCACAATGCGCATCTTGGTGAAAAATTTTCATTTTTAAATTGTTTAGAAAATAAATCTTCAAACAATTGTGCAAGTATTATATTTTCAGAAAAACTTATTGCACCATTAGATTCTGTGAGAAAAATGACATGAAAGTCGTGTGTAGGATAATTTTTTTCTCCGTGAATTTGTTATATGAAGTATGGATATAAATAATATATACTTTACTTATAATACGTCACTAATGAAGTTAATAAAAATGGCGAAACAAATAAATTGTATTTCATGTTTTTAACTGAGTCGAATGGCGCTGCTGATGCCCATGAAAAACAGTCTATTTGTCTGTGCCTTATTAGCTCTCTAAATTTTTCAAGAAAAAATTATTTTTTTTAAATCTTGAGAATTCATGTTCTTTTGATTGAAATTCAACTGCTTGGTGATAAGTTACATTATTTAGTTAAAATTTCTTTTCATTTTTTAAAGATTCATGATTTTAATTGAAAATGAATCTCCTTGGTTTAATATGTAAATACTTTGTTGAAAATTCATTCATTTAGTTGAAACTTTAACTGTTTTATTTAAAATGGACGTTTTTGTTTAAAATTTATATCTTTGGGTTAAGAAACTAAACTATTTTGCCGAAAACTCGTCCTTTTCCAAAATGACGTATAATTTGAAAATAATTTTCCAAATTACGACAAACGTTTGCGAGGCTTAGGTAATTTAGTAATTTTGTGCGTGTTATTAGGAAGGCCGCGAGCAGAAAGTCGTGATTGAAGGAAGTAGTAAGGAGTTGAAGAGGTAGGAGTGAGTCAAAAAATTTTCGGCTATTTAGGAAGGTTGGTCGATCAGTTAGAAAGGTTGGTTATCTAGTTTTTAGGGAGGTGGAAGTTCATTTAAGGAGGCTTAAAGCTTTTAGGAATGTCAGTTCGGTTGGCAATTACGAATATAGCAGGCATATACTCGTAGATACATTTTTAGGGCATATAGGAAGGTTTAGCTGGAACTTCGGGAGTCTTAGCGGCAATTTAGGATGGTGCTGTGGGCATTTAAGGAGGTTGCGCGGGCTTTTGAGGAAGTAGCAACCTTCCCGAATAAAAATGCTTCGACTTGAGTTCGACGTGAATTGCCCACAATCAAGACATGCTGAAGTCAAAAAGGTCGACTTGAGCATGTCTCAGTTTTTAGACGCAGCCAGGCTTCAATTTATGTATTGAAGGCAAGTTTTTATGCCTTGAAGACATACATTTATTTCTTGAGTCGACTTTTTATGACTTCAACACGTGCGGTTTATAATTTCGAACGTCTACCTACCCTGACAAAAAGGGTAATTCTAACAGATATAAAAGCTAATCCTTGTTAATGGTTAAACAATCTTGTA
>NC_046660.1:109867086-109873272 GCF_010883055.1 Belonocnema kinseyi | reverse complement strand
AATCAACTTATTTACGTATTGTTATTGGTATTATACTTGTTTGACGATGATAACGAAAATGTTGTTTGTTTTTACGTATTTCTAACAGCTTAGGAGATCCTTCTAGAAAGTTACAATTTTTATTTTTTTTAAGAAAATTTTTAAGGGTTATACTTGTTCAGACCCACCGTTTCTGAATTTTTCAATTACAAATTACTAATTTAATAATTACAATTTTTTCAATTATCAATTTTAATATAATTTATGAGCCAAAAAAGGTTCAATAATCTCAGCCATGACAAGGCTCGTCTTGAGTCAAGTAAACGTCGTCTTAGCCAAGACAAGGCTCGACTTAAGACAAATAAACAAAGGCCCATGTCTCGACTCAGTTTTGAGACGCAGCCAGACATCGATATCTTTGAGACGAACTCAAGCCATAACCAAGTCGAACTCAAGTCGAAGAATTTTTACTTGGGATTTAAAGATTTTATGTGGGACTTTAGGGCGGCTAAGGAAGTTTAATAATGTCAAGCGGGTTTTTAGGAAGATTTAGGGTTTTTAGGAATGCCGGTTAGGATGATAGTGTAATATCCAAGGAACATTATACGAAGCTGTCCCCTGAAAATAGGTATCCGTTACTTCTTTGTTAAATCCTGACTAATTTACTATTAATTAATATAAATTGTAATAGTGACGATATTACGGTAATTGGATTTATTATCAATATTTATTTACTTCTATAATTATTTTATTTTTTTATGATAATCTTAGATTTTTGTAAAACAAAAATTACAAATTCATTTGTTTTGTGATTCATAATTTTAGCAAACAACACATATCTATGATAAGAAAACGAACATTTTTATGAAAATTTCCCATCTGGGGAAAAGAAAATTTTGGTTTTAACTTTTTTTTCAGAGAAAAAATTCTATTCTTTAATATGCAAAAATCGTGTTTTTGTCTTCGAAATTTAAGAATTTGGTTGGAAAGTCAACAATGTGGTAGAAAATTCAACTTTTTGTTAAAGATTAGTTTTCTTTATTACAAATATTTTTTTAATTTTAAAGATGTTACACATTTTCTGTGGTTTCATTATAATAAATATTTCCTAAATAAAAAGTGGTCTGCCGGTACTTTCCATAAAGTAGGGTGAAAATTTGATGAGGAGGGGAGGGCTAAAAACTTAAATCTAGTAATACAATTCAACTATTAACTTATTGGTAAAAAATTTATCTATTTTAGGTGAAAATTATACTACTTGGTTTAAAAAATTGCATTTTTAGTTGAAAGTTCAAATTTTTGATTGAAATTCAAGTATTTTATTTAAAATAAAATTTTGTGGCAAAAATTCGACTGCTTTGTAGAAAATTCGTCCTTTTGCGTTGAAAATTAAAACATTTGGCCGAAAACTAAACCTTTTTAATAGATCTTTTTTATTGTTAAAATTTGGCTAATCGGAAAATGTAAGTATTTCATGTTTGGTTAAAACTGTATCATGTATATTGAATAAAAAGGAAACTCGTATTTTTTGATGGAGCATTAATTTTCTTGGTCGAAAATTCAACTTTTTGTTTAATAATCAAACTATTTGGTAGAAAATTATCCTTGCTTGTTGATAGTTCTACTTTTCGATTGAGAATCTTGTGATTTTTTAAAACTTTGTTTCTTTGTTGAAATTTTAACTACATTGATAAAAATTCATTTCATGTTTGTTTGAAAATGAATCTTTTAGACTGACAATTAAACTATTCCATTTTTGGTACAAAATTATATATTTTTTATGTGAAAGTTCAAATCTTCAATTGGAAATACAAGCATGTTATTTTAAATTAACTTTTATGATGAAAATTCTATTGTTTCTTAGAAAATTAATGTTTTTTACTGGAAAAGTAAACTTTTTCGTTGAGCAATCATATGTTGTATGTTGGAAATTAAACTATTTGTAGATAATTTCTCTTTTTGGCTTTAAAATTAAATACTTTGGCTAAAATATTATGTATTTTGTTAAGAATTCGTCTTTTTGGTAGAACATGAATCTTCTGGGTAGAAAATTCATCTGTTTGGTTACATATTTTACAACTTTGTCGAAAATCCATTTTTATTGTTAACATTATTATTTTTTAATAAAAAAATTTAACTATTCTTTGTTTGGTTGAAATTTCATCCTGTGCATTTAAAAATTTCAAAATTCTTGTATTTTGTTAAAAATTAGTTTATTTTTGGTAAAAAAAAATGAACACAGACAAAACAGAAGTAAATTTCTTGTAACACGTCAAGTTTACTCTGAAAGCACTGTAAAGATTACATTTCGTTTCTTTCTCTGAATCTCCGTTGTTGAAAATTTTGGTTTAAAGTTCAACTATTTTTTTGAAAATTCATATATTTGGTTAAAAACTCGTCTCCTGAGGTAGAAAATCATTCTTGTTTGTTGATATATAAACTTTTCGTTTGAGAATTTGGTTTAATATTGATAATTTTTTATTGGAAATTATCTTTTTTGTTGGAAGTTCATCTTTTCTGATTTAAAAAAGTACTGTTTTCTAAAACATTTCACTTTCTATCTTAAAAACTTTACTTTTAGTTAAATAAAAAAACTGATATAATGATCGTTATGCTAATTGATTACTTATTGTTTTTCTAGGGAATATTTATGGAACGGATGACAAAAAAGAAAATCAGTATTTAAGTATTGAGCGTTCAGTATTACTTTTTAGATTAAGATTGAAAGAAGACATTAAATGTTTGTGATCCAAATTAAATTATTTAAATTAAATTAATTATGATATGGATGCGTTTTTACTTATGTACAGTTTCTGATAATTTGTAATTGAAAGCTCTGATTGCTCATTGGCGTGTTTTTCTGTTCGGTAAAGTGCAGTCCAGTAAGTTATCATATAAGTTCTATACAAGGTGTCCAAAAAGTCCCGGGACCGTTGGATTTTTCCTCAAATAAAATATTTTTCAAAAAATTGAAGGTCATTCTTGAAATAAATTTCAACGAGGAATGCAATGGTGACCTTCACTTTAAGCTTGACATTAACGTTCAAGGATTTTTGGGATCAAATTTGTTTTTTTAAAGGAAGACCCCTTTTCCCCCATCTGCAATCGATATAGCGAAAAATTCTACGTTCAGGTACGTACCCAAGTCATTGTTCAATTATAACGTTTAGAGTCAGTTAGAGCTTATTTGTGATTAACAAAGTTTTCCAAGAGGTCAGTGTAATTCCTGAAGCAAATTTCAACGAGAAATTTAATGGTGACCATCATTTTGACCTTTAAAATGACCTTCGTGGCTTTTTGAAGGTCAACTTTGTTTTTTCAAATGAAATCCCCTTTTTTACATCTGCAATCGATAGAGCGAAAAATTCTACATTCAGATACGTACCCAAGTCAAGTCATAGGTCTATTGTAACGTTCAAGGTCAGTTAGAGGTTATTTGAAATTAACAAAGTTTTCCAAGAGGTAAGTGTAATTCCTTAAGTAAATTTCAACGAGGAATTTAATGGTGACCATCATTTTGACCTTTAAAATGACCTTCGTGGCTTTTTGAAGGTCAACTTTGTTTTTTCAAATGAAATCCCCTTTTTTACATCTGCAATCGATAGAGCGAAAAATTCTACATTCAGATACGTACCCAAGTCAAGTCATAGGTCTATTGTAACGTTCAATGTCAGTCAGAGGTTATTTGAAATTGACAAAGTTTTCCAGGAGGTTAGTGCAATTCCTAAAGTAAATTTCCAAGAGAAATTCATTGGTGAGCTCTGTAATGATCTTGGTGATGATCTCCAAGGTTTTTTCAAGGTTCTTTTCCAAGCAGTTTAGATTTACGTTTAGCATTACCTAGGAACAACGACGTGAACATAGTAAATTCTGTTTCCTTTAGGGTGCTTGATTAGCGTGAGTTCCCTTGCCTCTCACGTTTCGGGGTGCTTGATTAGCGTGAGTCCCCTTGCCTCTGACGTTTCGAAGTGCTAGATTAGCGTGAGTCCCCTTGCCCCTTACGCTTTAGTGAAGATGTTCGAACTGAAAACCTTGAGCTTCTTGACAAAAAGCTATGCGATTGTAAAAATGAGTTACAGCATTACGAACTATCTCCCTATCAATCAAAGTAGCCTTTGCAGAATCCGATCCTGCAAGTCGTCTAAGCTGTGCGGTTGCGTTGAGTATACTTTGCTTTTTAAATAACCCCAAAGAAAAAAGTCGAGAGGCGTCAGATCAGGAGATTTAGCAGGCCACTCGATTTCACCCCTGCTTCCAATCCACCTTTGAGGGAACTGAGTATCCAAATATGCTCGAACCTCCATACCGTAATGAGCCGCTGCTTCGTCCTGCTGGAACCAAATATTTTGAAAATTATCGCCTGTAATCTGCCTTATTCTTGGTACAATTTGGTTTCTGAGAAGCTCTTCATATGCACGGGCATTTAGATTAGCATCGATGAAGAAAGGGCCTATCAATGTATCATTCAATAGCTACAATTTTGCCTGTTAACTTCACTTTTTAAAGTGAAAGTAGATTCATCTGAAAGTACTGTATTGTACAAGAAAAGAGGATCTCTATCAATTCTGTCCATCATAATTTTACAAAATTCAACCGGACGATCAGGATCGTCTTCATTGAGATCTTGTACCGGATGAACTTTATAAGGATGGAAATTAATGCTTTTTTAAATATTTCGCACTGTCTCAGGAGCAACGTCACGCTCATCACTAGCTCAAGGTAAACTAACGTGTGGACTTTCAACAAATGCTTGGGCTATGTCCATTTGAATCTCCTCAGATCCTGCAGATTTTAGCCGATCAGTTTTCGGAAGGTCCTTGCTAGATCCATGATTCACAAAGCGCCTTACAGTTCTTTCAATTGTTGATTTTTAAACGGGATTTAAACCTTCTTTTTACGCAAAGTGCAATTAAAAAGCAAATGAACTTGATCATAAGATCGAACTCGATCTCCCCAACCACGCATCATTAATACAGATACCCTCTTTCGTTGCGAAAGTTTAGCTTGCGATATTACGATCCGTAATATTCGTATGGAAAAACGGTATAGGACTTATGGTATCGCCTAAGGTGTTGACTCAGCTATCAAAAATGGTATAGGACAAGATATCTCTTCGGGGAGGAACAGAACTCTCACCAGAATACCTGGAACTTTTAATGAAAAATTTCCTTATGATTTTACAATATTCAAAACGCTGTAACCAAGATCAATACAGAAGCTCACCAATGAATTTCTCATTGAAATTCACTTTAGGAATTACACTGACCACTTGGAAAACTTTGTTAATTTCAAATAACCTCTAACTGAACTTGAACGTTACAGTTGAACTGTGACTTGGGTACGTACCTGAACATAGAATTTTCCTCACTTTCGATTGCAGATGTAAAAAACGGGGTTTCCATTTGAAAAAATAAAGTTAACCTTCAAAAAGCCATGAAGGACAACTTCAAGGTCAAAATGAAGGTCAATATTGAATTCCTCGTTAAAATTTACTTCAGGCCATAACCACGTCTCACAACCGTGAGATAGGTGGTTACAGTCTGTAAAGGAATCAATACGACGATCCAGCAAAAGCCTCGTGCACCCTAAGAACACGGAGTGACCCAATGACAACCGCCTTCTGCATTTTTTCCGCAAGTGTTCTAGCATATTGTTGACACGTAGGGATGCTTTTTAGGCTATTAGCAAGTGAAAGCTTGGCACCTCCATGAGCGCCGATTATAAGGCCGATCAGTTTAACAGAATATTCCGGGTACAATCGTTGCAACTCCCTTATAAGGTCTCGATACCTCTCTTTCTTTTCATTCTCCTTAGCTATGATGTTTTTGTCAGCTGGTGCCGAAAATTCGATTAGGAACATGGCTCGCTTCTCGAAGTCAAGAAGAACCATGTCAGGCCTCGAGTGAGCAACAGAAACAATTGTCGAGAATATAAAGTTCCAGTATATACGGCACTTCCCATTCTCGACAATTGACTCAATTTCCCTAGGAGCATTCAGAGGAGCGATATTAAGGTGAATGCCGTAAGAGTGACAGAGATGTTAATAAAGTATTCTTAGTGCCGCATTGTGCCTTTCAATGTAGGTCGTTCCTGCGTGTGTTGGATAACTAGATAGTATGTGAGCTAAATGCTCGGGGTGTGCATGGCACGCCCTGCAGCTATTATCGGGAATGTCTTGGCTCAAAATGTGGCGACGGTATGTTAAGG
>NC_046660.1:109848865-109866986 GCF_010883055.1 Belonocnema kinseyi | reverse complement strand
TGCATTTTGCTCACCCCTAATACTGAAGTCAAGTCCGAGTGTTTCAGCAGCCTCCTCCGCTGCTTTGTACAGAAATACTCCTTTGCCTACTTCCTCGTGATTGCTTACCATTTTAGGAAGAGGGTCTCTTCCATTTGCAACACTATGTGCTGTACCCAGAATAATCCCGTTGTGAAGACAATCAAGGCTCAATATTCCGCGACCCCCTTGACGGCGTGAGAGGTACAGTCTCGGAACGGAAGACATAAGATGCATGCTTTTGTTCACGTGCATAACCTTTCTTGTCCCGATATCAAGAGATCTGAGCTCGTTCTTCGTCCATGGAACTACTCTCATGGAACTCATGGAACTCATGGAACTACTCTCTGTTTTTAGCATAGATCTTAAGACGTCCATGTGAAATACATGAGTGACCGTGTACTTTCGATCTGCAGGTTCGCCGCACAAGTACCCGTCGGAATGGCGCAGTGCTAGAGATAGTGGCAATAATGTAAGGCAAAAGAGGAGTGGGCTCATGGTGTCGCCCTGAAAGACAACTCTCTGAAACGTGACCTTGTTAGTTGTCACACGATTTTTGCCACATGAGATAGTAAATCTGGTTTTCCAAAGCGGCATCAATCTCTCTATGCACCCAACTATTTGCGGATGAACTTTTAAGATTGCCAAAAGACAGATGATAAGTCTGTGGGATGTAGAATCGAAAGCTTTCCGATAATCAATCCAGGCCATCGATAGGTCACGCTGGTAGAATGCTGCATCTTTGCAGACACATCTATCGATGAGCAGGTTCTCCCGACATCCGGCTACGCCTTTCTTTGTGCCTCGTTGTTCATACATTTCTCGCCCACAGGTTCAATTGCCCCTTCCACCAACCACTCTGGAATCGGCTCTTCCGACTTCAAATATGAGGTGAAAATACGGGCCAAATGCTGATGGGTTGAAGAAAACTTCTTCCACAGCAGCTTGGACTTGTTAAGTGTGTGATAACGGGTCCGGAGTTCGCGCGCGAACTTTCGAACCTTGGCGGTAAAATTTCTGCCAGATGAGATATAGTCAATCACACATTGAATGCGGGACGCGTACTATCTAGCCCAGCCTATCTTTATAGCAAGTTAATGCATTCGTCTTTTGGTTTTATGATCAACCGTTGGTTTTGTTTTACGGTTCGCATCGGCCAAAGCTCTCGCTGCATTATACACACAATAATTGATAGCCCAGAGGTCGGATTCACCGGAAAAATGTCCACGAAGCTCGTCATCCATTTCAGCCAGATCTTTAGGCTTGACAGAAACCTTGGTGTTGATGTTTCTCCGGGTCGTAAAGCATCGCTCTTCATCTATTGGATGCCTGCCCGCGGTTGGGCTTAGTGTCGCCTCTCTTTCTTTGTTGCCGGCTTGTTCTAGCTGTTGTAGCGTAGGCGTTCCGCTTACATAGACCCTTTTACGGAGTAGTTCAGCATGGTTTCGCAGACGTTGCTGTGAAAAGTGCGATAGCTCCGGGTGTTTCTCGCACCACAGAGCATGCAGCCGTGCCATGTAACCCCGTTCACGGGCCACACTCGCATCGTAGCAGTCTAGCAAGTCGTGATTCAGTTGCTCCGTTCACCTAAATGTCACGAGATTCAGCTTTCGGCACGGTTTTCACACCTCCGCTTGAGGGTTAATTCCTTCAGGACCACCCCTGGACAATTGTCCGCGACTGCCTATTTATTTTTGTAACCATATTCAGCAGAAACCCTTGGTACAGGGACCCTCTATCTTCCGTTCCGCGACTGTACATCTCACGCCGTCAAGGGGGTCGCGGAATATTGAGTCCTGAATGTCTTCACAACAGGATTATTCTGGATATGTATAGCACATAGAGTTGCAAATAGAAGAGATCCTCTTCTTAAAATGGTCAGGAATCACGAAGAAGTGGGCAAAGGAGCGTTTCTGTACAAAGCAGCGGAGGAGGCTGCTGAGGCACAGGGCGTGCCATGCACACCTCGAGCATTTAGCTCACATACTATCTAGTTTTCCAACACACGTCAATTGTCGAGAATGGGAAGTGCCGCATATACTGGAACTTTATATTCTCGACAATTGTTTCTGTTGCTCACTCGAGGCCTGACATGGTTCTTCTTGACTTCGAGAAGCGAACCATGTTCGTTATCGAATTTTCGGCACCAGCTGACAAAAACGTCATAGCCAAGGAGAATGAAAAGAAAGAGAGGTATCGAGACCTTATAAGGGAGTTGCAGCGATTGTACCCGAAATATTCTGGTAAACTGATCGTCCTTATCATCTGCGCTCTTGGAGGTGCCAAGCTTTCACTTGCTAATAGCCTAAAAAGCATCCCTGCGTATCAACAATATGCTAGAACACTTGCGGGAAAAATGCAGAAGGCGGTTGTGCTTGGGTGACTCCGTGTTCTTAGGGTGCACGAGGCTTTTGCTGGATCGTCGTATTGATTCCTTTACAGACTGTAACCTCCCATCTCACGGTTGTGAGACGTGGTTGTGTCTGAAATTTTACCGCGATTTTGCTGGAAGCGGGTGCAATTTTTCAGATTAGCACCCGCTCCCGGCGAAATCCTGCGGTTTTCCTTATATATATAGTTGTATATTCTATATTATAGCATTTTTATATAATAAACATTCATAAATTTCCAAGTTTTCGATAATTTCAAAAAAAGGTTAAAATTCATATGACGTTCAAAACAACATACGAAATGCGGACCAAATGGTAAAAAGGTCGTTCGAGCGTCTCCGGAACTCATGGTTTGGCAAGACATGCACTCGCTAGATCCGAATGGTCCAGATTTACGTCCTGCCTCGCGATAGAGAAACACACGTTGTCAAAATTTACAAACGATTTCGTATACTTTACACCCCAAGTCAATTTATCACCTTACGTAAACTTACTATGTCCCACGCCAATCGAATAATTTCCATCATCGGACGTAGTAAATTCATAGGTGAGTGCAAAAAGATTAACCCTCATATTACTTTTACAATGTTACCAGAAGTGAAATCACATTAGATTGCAAATGAGTACTGTGGTATCGTCAATTATTCAGGTTTTATATTGCAATTTGAAAATAAATTAAACGTGTAATTACTAGCCGATTGTAAATATCACTAAAGCTTTTTTCCAGTGCACACCGACGTTTCCCCACCAATTTTTATTTTCCAATACCCTAACTTTGCTGCTCTCCCTTGACTCCTCTCCTTCTTAGACCTGTCATTTAGTATTCTCTGTACAACCCTTTCCTACGTTGTCAAATCTCAATCGATGAAGACCTGCTTGCCCTCTATTCTATTTTTGTTACCATTACCCCCAAGTTTTCTTCCCAGCTCTCCAATCTCGCCATCTCGAATTCATTCTGTTTTTCCCCTCTATCCTAACATTCCTTACCTTGCCTTTAACCCACCTTATGCTGTACAGCAGCAATTCTACTCTCTCTTTTTCTTCCCCGCTCTTTAGCTTCAATTCTCTTATTACTATAGTATTTCTCCTATCTGCCTTCTCTCTTCATTCCACTCCCAACTCCGTTGCCCTTATCCTTTCCCTATCCGCTCTATCCTCCTTTGCATTCCTACGCTCTCCCACTTTCACTTCTATCGTATTCTTCACCCTCTCTCAAATACCTTGCTTCTCTCCCTCCCCCTCCACATTCTCAATCCTTTCTGCCGGCTTTTCCTTCCACACCCTAATATCTGGTTCTATCTCCTTCACTTCATCCTCTTTTCCGTTGTTTACTGACACCATCTTCCCCTGCAATCCTTCTACTTTCCCCCGCAACTATTTTACCTCCTTTTCTCATCTCTGGTCACTTACCCTCAGGTCCTCTCTCATACATTCCATCTGCTCTATAGCCCCCCTGTCGTCCTCCCTTAATCCTCTGAAATCGCCTATCAGTACCCTGAGAGCCTCCTTCTCCGTCCGCCCTTCCATTTTCATGGGGAGGGGGGTGACCTATGTGTTCTTGAGGTTTCTTTAAAGGGACCCTCTAGTGCGCTTTTCTTTGGACTCGCTTTGCTGTCCCTTTTCCTCCTCAAGTGATCCTCCTCACTTTCACTGTACACTCTCTGACTTGCCTTGTCGCTTCAATCGCTACGATCGCCCACCTCCCGTCGCGTCGCTCTGGAAGTTTCATATCCGTCTAATTCACTACCAGCACTGCCATTACTTTCGCTTCCCACCTCCCGCTCTTCAGTTGTTAACTTTGACCCATCCATGCGAAAAATTACGTGCTGCAGCCAACAAATGTCTATTGAGGCCACTGTCGCTTACAGCCACAAAATGTCACTTTCTTTCTACTATTTCACCCCTCGCAGGCCATGCGGAATCATTTTCGTTCCCCTAATATGCCCCACCACTGCGAGAACCACCCTTGTCCACCATGAAGGCCCAAACTTCTGAACAAATCCCACCCCATAACTAAAATGGAAACTAATTTGTAACTCCCTAATGTACCCCTTACAGCCCTTCTCACCCCATAGACTTCTACCCTCACACTCCACTCACACCTTCCATACAAACTCCGTAAAAACATCTTACCACCTGTCACTGCACACTTGCTTACTATTGCCACCAACATGCAAGTCCTCGGTGCTCATCTAGTAACTAATCTATGTCAAGGCATTAATTTTTCACTTGCTTCTATACTAGGAATAGTTTCTTGAATTCGACTCCAAAGAACATTCGATCAAGTGAATGGCATAGTATTAAAGACGCTGCAACTTAGACAAATTTTGGCATCAGCATTGTCCACTGATAAACTAGATAAAATTTCACCATTTACGGAGAAAATCGCCTTACATCTAGTAGTGTCTAAGCCATTAGCCACAACAACTTTCTAGCCAAAGATATAAGAAAAGCTAGCCATTTTTCTAGCTATTTCCTAGCCATTTTGCGGGGACGCTGAAGTCATTTTTGACAATCTTCTGATGCTCATAAAATGCGACTGTATAGTGGCTCAAATTGTCAGATATTATATCTATGCTACGATGCTTGGCCTCTCCCATTACCATAAAATACATTACCACAGTAAAAGTGAAACACTGATCGTTGTTCTAAAAGTGGGCTTGAGAAGAATTTTGGCATAAATATACAAAGTTTTTAGCAAAATCGAACTTCATAAGAAATCGTCCTGGTTGTCAATTTTTTCTGAGATACCTGAAAAATGAGGATCGATCTGTCGCGATGAAACCGTACGTTTTAAGTTTCACCAAACGATCGCAAAGGTTGCCAACAAAGTCATCACTAGTTAGAGCCTCAGTCTCGAGAGTACATCTATCAGTCTCCTGCCAAACCTGGAATTACAACTTATCAATGCAATTTTTCATAAATATATTTAACTTCTCTCTCGTTTGGTAAAGAACTGGAACAGCTGCTTCATAATGCTCATTTTCGTAATGTAACTTTGATTTCTTATAAATCGATGGTAAAAAAGTAGTACCGCTAGAATTATCATCTTCACACACATTTTAATTATTTTTGAGAGTAAATTTATGATTCAAAGCATGAAGATCTAAGTTATTAGGTGCAGAAACCTCTTGAGTACTATTTAATTGCTTTTCTGACAGCAACTTTTTATTAGTACTTTTCGTTAGTACTTTTCATTAGTAAGCTTTTAAAAAGGGTTAAAATGTCGATCAAACCAGAGACTGGATGATGACATGATAAATCTCATGTATATCAGCTAGAATCATATACTATATGTGTGCGATTAATAAAAGAAGACAAATATTTTTTCAGTGAAAGTAGAGAAATCTCCTCTTCTGTCAAAAGGATGCTTTTCGACACAAATGGAATTCCCCATTAAATTTAAGGTTAAGAGTCTAAAAAAAACTCTTTTCAGCAAACAACATCCTTCAGCGAGACAACTTCACGTAGAATTAATGCTATATAATTCTGTTTGTGTACCAAATATTTGCAAGAGAATATTTCCACTTGAACTTCGGTGTGCAAAGCCAAAAGCAGAACATGTTCACCCCTGCCATCAGGCAACCCATTACACTAATGCCTTAAGCTTTACAACATAACTTAAGGACCAATAATACTATAATATATGCGAATTTGGACACGATCTGAATACTTTCGATTTTAGGTGGTGTCACTTTATAAATCACATCCCATTTTTGTTAGTATAGACCAATATCTAGGCCCAAGAAACTGGCGATTGACGTGGCGACGTGGCCGAGGTCGCGAGCTTTTAAATACTTTTTTTTACAAATACAGAAAAAACTATGCGAGATTGTAGTGTATTTTTTCTTTTTACTCTGAGAGGAACAAACAAATTTAGAAAACCAAAATATTTTATGTTAAAATGTTAGCAAATTAAATTCAAGTTTATAAACAGCTTTAAATAAGTTTAGTTAAATTATTATTTTGGACGATTAAAAAAACTAAGATTTATCAGTATAACTAAATTTATTATTATTTACTGTGACATGAAAGTATTTCGAACCAAATTCAATTAAAAATGAACAAATGTTTAAAAAACTAAGCACATGTATCTAATTTTATTTGTCTATATTTTATTCAATAAATAATTTACAGTTATTTCTTCCGCATTATTGTTTTCCATACAAATTAAAATTGAGCATCATTCCTCGTTACAGCCAAACTTTCTCCCTTTTCCTTCTCATTAAATATTTAGAATCTTGCTTTATGGTATATTTCTGCTTTAACGGTTCCGTGCCAAATCGTTAAACACCATTTCGGAATTCCGTGGATATTACGAAGTGATGCAAAATCGTATATAAAACTAAAAATTTCATGAAGATATAATCATTTACACAAATTTAATTGGATTGATATCTTCAATGTTCGAAAATTAATTTATTAAATGTTAGAGTGTCTCTGATTGCAAATTTTTATATTATAAATAATGAATTATAAATTCTAAAGAAGAAACTCGGAAGTATCCATTTGTACCTAATATATTTACCGGGTCTATTTTGGACATTAATTTTCTTTTTTCTTTCAATTCAGATTTCTCCGCCCTCCTTTCCAATAATTAGGAAGTGAATCATTTCATATTTTTCGTTGTTTACCTAATTACTATCAATATGTTCTATCTTATATTTAAAAATAAAATAATTACTAATATATTTCTATAACGATTAATTTTTTAATGGTCTATATGTTACAATTCTTAATATCCTTCTAATTGTATACCATAATAAGATCTAATTTTGCTCATGAGAATTTAAAATTTATTTTTTAGCAAAAGGGGCAATAACTGATATATATTTTGATATGTCAGATTTTTGTCAAAAGAATTTTCCATACGGTTACACACGTTTACATGGTACATATGTGAGTGCTACCACACTGAGCACAACCCGAAAGGAAATCGACCCAGACAACGACTTCGCTCGGCATGCCACGACGGAATTGCCTCATTTGTATCGCGAGACCTTCGCAATCCCATCCCCAAGCCAAGCAGATTGTATTATATTACACTTCCGAATAACGACCTTGCTATCTGGCCGTCTTACACAAATACAACTTCCCGTTGCTGGTAATGAAATATTTCAAAACTTGGGTAAACTTTGGTTTGGTTCGATGAAAAGACAGCTTTGGAACTTTTTACGAAGAAAGTTTGGTGTAATATATAATTTGAAATAAGTTGAATAAAAATGTCATAAGGCTTTTTTCAAACAAATTTTAGAATAGATTTATCAAGCGTTGTATAAAAGATAAGGTTTTCTTCGAATGCGCTCAAACTTAAATTCGAAGAGTGTAATATTCTACAATAGGTACAGGTAACTATTGACAGCCATTAGAATCCACTAATTGTAAGTCGAAAAAAGTATTTTCTTTTGTACTATTCCATACTAATAATTTCAGTGTATTCAGAAAAGATTCAGAAATTTTATAATTCCATGAGAACACAAAAAACTGGCTTAGAAATTACGCAAGACATACGATATAGACAGCAGTAGTGAGGTTAGGGTAGCTTATAGTAAACGCTAATTTGCATCACATCTGTATGCGCCACGGTGCATATCCTCGGCTTAGTCAGAGTGCTTTCCTCTTAATACTTTGCTAAGCTATATATCTGTATATAGTGGGCTAACCCAGAAAGTGGATAATCTACAAAGATGCTATATTCTATTTGCAAGGATTTAATAATACCTACTAAATTATGATAAAATATAAAACAATCAATATTTTATTAGGAAAAATGTTTTTCTCTATATCTTTGGAAGGTTCAGACCCGAATCGTGAAAACATGGCATAAAAAATTGCACAAATCTTTCATCAACCTAAAAATATCCTACTGTGGAGAATTGTAAATAGTTCCTGCCTTATTAGTTTTAATATACTAACAAGGAAAGTACCCGAGGTCCACCTAACCCATTTTCTCCATTTTGTAAATGTTTAATACATAAAAATACCAAACATGTTAATATTGTTTAACCAAACAAACGTCAAAATATTTCTTGTAAAACGATACTCATTACTGTTGTTAAGAAAATTAAAAATTAAACTTGACACGCTTCCGGGGTTTTGACCAAAATTCTTTAAGAGGGGCGATTTACCCCTCAAGTTAATTTAATGCTTTTTGGCGATGTGGAAAATTAATTACAACAGACGCTTTAAATTAAAATCATGGAACGCTGATTCTGACTTATATTTTGTATTAAAAATGAAATATCATAATTGTACCATAGTAAAAAATTGTTACTTTAATCTACTCCCAATATCTGAATTTTTAAATTAATTAAATTTGAGAATTCATTCTGGCAGTCCTTCTCCTACACGCAGAAAAAAGAACCTTTTATTTTATTGAAAACCAAGTTAAATCTACTGATCTTCCAAGAACGTATATGGACAACACGACAATTCAGTAAACGTTACAATTACACTTTAACTTTAATCAATAATATAAAGAGATCTAACTTATGTTAGTGGTATACACTATTGTTTAGATAGCACTTTGATTTGTGCAAATATATTGCTAAAAAGTAATTAACCTTTTAGCGTGCGCGCTGTCGTAAAATTTACTACAATTGCCCAAACACCCCTCCCCTACATTAACCGCTTATTATTATGTGCTGAGCTTCCACCTATTCCAAAATCAATCTTTTTCTGAACTTTAGGCAGACGATTTTGCAAAGAATTGTTTGTTATATGCGTCTTTAATTATAAGCATATTATGTATCCTATACTATTTTATCTCATTTTCTCGGCATTTATATCGTTCCACAGGTGGACCGAATCGCTAAAGGCTGACCAAAAGTATAAAATGGGCCAGATTATGTTACTCGGAGGTTTCTTGGGTTACTGAATACGAATTCGATTTAAAAATTTTATAAAACAATATGACGGATCTAATATGGCGGACGAGTACGCTAAATAAATTAGGGGTTGTTTTCGGGGGTTGTGGAATATTATTGGGGGGTTGGAAACATAATATGGCGTTTTGTTAAAGTGGCGCTTGTGACTATTCTTTATTTTAAAATTTTACGGCTGTTTTGTATGACGACATTTCGGAATTGTTTCGTGTAAAATGATAGGGGTGAATTTCAAGGGGTTGTCGAATATTATTGATGGTTTGGGAACAAAACATAGAGTCTGTTAAAGGTGATTTCTGCGACTATTTTCAATTGAAAAATGTTATGACTGTTTTACATGGACACACTTTGGAATTGTTTCGTTAAAAGTCATAGGGTGGAATTTGAGGGGTTGTTCAATATTATTGACAGGTTTAGAACATAACCTGGGGTTTTAGGGATGTGAACCGGGGCTTCTGTTTTCAATTAAAAAATTTTGTGGCTTTATCACATGGAAACGCTTTGGAATTCTTTCGTTAAATTGGATAAACCCGAATGATTTGAAATCTCATTGAATTATATTTGATTATCTGAAATTCTTAATTTTTCAAAAGTATTTCTCAAGTATTTTTTGAATACATTTTGATTGTTTAACACCTTTTGAATTCTTTGAGTTTTATCGGAATGGCTCACATTTTCTTCAATCCTTTTGAATTTACTAAATTCGAAAATGAAGAAAGGCTTAACGTTAATGATTTATTTGAATTCTTTGGAATCTTCGCATTTCTTTAAATTTTTTGAAACTCCGGGATTCTACGAATTCATTGAATTCTTTGAATTCTTTGAAAGTCTTCGAACTTTTTTTAATTCTTTGACTTTTTGAATTCTTTTTTATATCTAAACTGCTTCTGCTTCTTTTTAATTTTTTGCATTTGATTGAATTTTCTTTAAATTCTTTGAATTTCCAAATTGAAATATTAAATATTACTTAAAATTAAAAGCAACAACCCACAATTAAAAATTCATTTAATTTTTTGAGTACTTTTGGATTCTTTGGCTTCTTATAAATTCTTTAAATACTTTGAACTCTTGAATTCTTTCAATACTTTTCAATTATTTTAGATATTATTTTTGAAAGATAAAGCATTAATTATTACTAAAATTAACAATATGAAGAATTATTTTAAGTTTTTTGACATTTTTGAAAAAAAAACTTCTGTAAAAACTGAACTTTATGCTTTAAAGGAGGAACACGAAAAAAAAATAATAATTTTGACCTCAACTGAGGAGAACGCGAATATTTATATTATTTAAAAAATACTTTCATATTTTTTACTGCTTTTAAATTTTTTCCATACTTTTTAATTGTTTAATTGAGCTGAATTATTTTCAATTATTTGCATTCTGTTGAATTCTTCGCATACGTATGATTTATTTTTATTTTTGTATTAAAAAAAAGAAGTAATTCTTAAAATTAAAAACCAATACCTCAAATTAAACATTCAGTTCAATTCTTTTATAACCTTTGAATGCTTTTGAATGTGCTTAAATTCTTTGAGCTTTTGAATTCTTTGAAATCTTTTGAATTCTTAAAGCCTTTTTAAATTCTTTGAATTCTTTTGTAAATTTAGATTGTTTTCAATTTTTAAAAATTGTTTGCATCCTGTTGAATCCTTTCAATTTCTTTGAATTTTTTAAATTCAAATATTAATTACAATTTAAAATAATTAGCAACTAACTAAAATTAAAAATGTATTTGAATTCCATTGATGCTTTTAAATTCCTTAATTTCTTTTTAATTTTTTTAATTTATTGAATTCGCTTGAAATCCGTGTAATTTTCTGAGTTCTTTGCGCTCTGTTGCATGGTTTGCATGCTTTGAATTAAAAAATTAATTATTAATTAAAATTGATATTAAAAGTCAAAAGCATCATGACCGGGTTTTTGAGGCAAAATATTCCCTAAAAATCTGTCTTCAATTTTAAGAATAACTAAATAATCTTTAATCATAGTTATTTGTTCAAAAAACTATTTATTAGATAAAATTATTTCAACCATGGAAAAGTTTACTTTTAAACTTGGAAAAAGTAGAGTTGTAGAGAATATTTCCCGAGACAAATAAGCCATAAAGTGATAAAAGAAGCGATTAGTAAAAAAAAAATCATTTGAAAAAAACACGATTAAAATAAGAAAAAGAAACACTATTTTCAGAGATCTGACTTATACATGAACTACCTTTAAAAATATTACGTTGTAAGAATAAACATTTAAAATTTACAATTTATAATGATAAATTCGAAATTTGACTATTTTCAAAATAAATGCTTAAAAGCTAACAATTATTTTAGATTTTTAAATATTGAAAATATGAAAAATTGAATGATTTGTAAACTTAATATCCTGAAAATAAAAAGAATTGAAGAAACAAATATTCAAATTTTAATTCAAACCTCCAGAATTAAGTAAATTAAAACGAAATGCTTTTAAATTACAAAATGCTCCAAATGGAACTTGCCAAACTGACAGCTGTTAGGATTAACCCGTTTACTTTTAATTTTGAAGTGCTTAAAATTGTGTATCTTTTAATTAAAACCGTGATTTATTTATTATTTTCGGATTATTATTATATTGGTTTGTTAAGAATGTCTTGCGGCACACAACATAAGAAAAATTGAAAAAATTGTATTTGGACAGTAAAAGATTATACAGTAATGTAGGCTCCCGCTGCATCTACAACTCGAGCACAAAGCTCTAGTAGACTTGGCATACCTGCAGTTCAGAATTATCTTGGTCGTGAATAAAAAAATTCGACTAGTGTATTTTTCAGATCTGTGAGATGCTTAAATTCTTTATCCTTTTAATAATTTTACAAAAATCTCGAAACATAAAGTAATTGGTAGGTGATAAGTCTCCTGAACACGATGGGTGTGGTACATGGCGTGTTAATCGAATATTAAATATTTACAATTCTTGAACAAATTTAGGTTCTGTTCTTGTGTTTTACCTGAAATTGGCATTTTTAAACAAAAATAATTACATTTAAATCCAATGGTTTTTATTTCAAAAAATCTGTCTGTTTATTTCTGCACCTCAGGCTGGTACTGATTATTTAGATATTGGTAAATAACGTACAAATTTTATTTTGTCATGATTATTTTAATATTTGCTCCTTATTTTCCACTAATTTTTATTCGCAGCTAGCATGAAAAATAAATCATTTTTATAAATTTATATTATTAAAATTTATCATATGTATTGGTATTTAAACATACGTATTTTCATTATCTTCATTGGCTCTCTATAATGGGTTACCTCGCGCTTTGCGCTCGGATATTTATTCTTTGCATTTGGAATGCTTGAATAAAACTTCATCAAAAAGATTTGTTTTCAAATCGCAGTATTTATATATGTCTTCATTTTCTGAATTTTCTACTTAATTACATATAGTTAAATATTAAGTTTTTTAAAGCTTTGTAGGCTTTGAGTTACACATTTTCATCGTGACACTTGCGCTGCACACATGATTTTTGACAGGCATTTGTAAACAGGTTTAGTTGTATCTTTTTTTCGTAACTGGCTTTTCTACAATCTTTTATTTATTTTGTCATTTTCAATGTTACTTTTCACGAATAAAACAAAAAGTGCTTGTCCTATCAAGAAGAGATTTTTTACCAATTTGTAGATCTTTATTGGAATCACAATTTTTGTTAATTCATCTTTTTTCGTGTACTGCATAGTTTGGCCACAGGATGGAATTTTTTATTTTTGATTATCTTTTGTGCAGTACAAATATAAATGGTTGATTTTCCAAAAAATCGAAAGAGTTTTTATCATAATATTGTAGGGCTTTCAAACAGCAATGTTTTTCTGTCCCAAAAAATTTGAAAACGCACTAACTTTTTGAATTTTGATCCAAATGGCTGGTTAACGAACTTGTCCTTTCTTTCAAGACCAAAAAAAGTATGACAAAGATAAATTTTATTGATTTATTTTTTTCAAGAGTTATCGTGTTTACGGACGGACAGACAGGCAGACGCCATCGTAAAAACTTGGGTTTCGGATTCAGTTGGTTTCAAAACGTGAAGATCCGTTCAAAAAATGTGGTGTCAAATTTCGAACGATTCTAATACTTTCTAAATCATAAATGATGAGAATATAAAAAAAATTTTGTTATTAGACTTTTTAATGCAACTGGTGCCGTTTTTCCATAAATTTAGCTTCCTTATTTTCAATGTTATTTTTCACGATTAAACAAGAACTACGCATTCTATCAAAAAATAATAAAAATTTAATTTTTCTATTTTTAAATTTTTTTTACGAATAGAGCAAAATCTACGCGTCCTATTGAAAAGGGGCTGATAACAAAGGAGGAGAATCCATTTAGGCGGTTTTGGCCTAATTTATATTTGGGTCAAAAAATTTGAGCAGCATTTTTTTAGAATCTAATAACAATAATACGTCCGTTCCACCCTAAACTTACTATTCTCAACCCTGTACTTTTCACCCGCCACCCCCTCAAATACTGAAAAAGCTATCACTTGCTTGCTAATAGCATTTTTTAGACATTAGGGGCTGCTATACTTGTATTTGCTTGATAAAATAAACTATCAACTCCCTATTATCTACTTTATACTTATTTATTATTTCTTGCCTTTCTACCCTTCTTTATAAAGATGGACGTGGTGGTTTCACTATTCATTCGTGCACGGGGTATATAAATACAAAATATCTAAGCTAATTCTGAAGCCGAGGTCCGTTAACCGGATATCGAATACGAGGTTCAGGGTGGCCTTTTTAATCGAAGAAAAAAAAATTGCAGTCATCTCCCAGTTCGGAAAAATTTGTCACCTTCGATAAAATAAAAAAAATCCGCCCGGTTGGCGGGTACATTATCATCGCGCGTTGCTCGCTTCGCTCGCAAGTTTGAGCGCGCCTACAGTGCGTGATTGTTGGTTCTCGCGCTTCACGCTCGGTCTTTGTACATATTCCCCACTCTTGTGCACAAAATTTTTAAAACTAAAGGTTGAAGCATCGAGAAAAGTAATTTGAAGATAGTGAATTCTATATTGTTAAAGCACCTTCGGCTTTAACGTACACATTCTCATCATGTATCTCTTGCGTCGCTCTCGAATTTATCTCTCAAATTGGATCTGTTTTGCAGAAATCTATATTATTACAATCCTTAGCATGCATTGATATCAAAACATACGTTGTTTCATTGTCTAGTTTAAAAAATGCGCATTCTTTTAAAAAAATGTGGTTATCAGACATATTATTGCAGCTTCTGCCGGTTTTTCAAAAACTGAATTTGTTCATTTCCAATTATATTTTTACGATTTAAACGTTACACATATGGTCTGTCATCAGCCTCACCTTTTTCTAAATTCTAAATTATATCCCTAACCTCAGTGACTCACGAAACTTCGATTAATGAGGAGTCGCGGGCGGACGGGGGGGGGGGCAATTAGTTTCCACCGAGAGTAATACCTGGTTAGTGTTTTATGCTAAGAAGATCACCAACCTTCAGCAGCGAACCACCTAAGCAGTGTATTACTACCTTTTCACCTATTTTAGGGAAATTAAGCTAGCACCTCCACAATCGAATTTTTTAATTTTTCATAGCTCAGAATTTTGGGCTTTTTTTGGGCTCTAATACAAATTTTTGGGCTCTTTTACTTTTTTCAAAAAATCAATTTTCTTCTGAAGGTGCCAGCTTACATTAATCCAGCACCTCCACATCTTTAAATCACTAAATAATAAAAATTCAATTACACCAGAATTTTGGCCTTTTTGGGCTCTTAAAATCCGCAAAAAAAAATTTCCTCAAACCAACCCTTAAAATCCAAAATCAACTCCCTTCAAAAAATGAAAAATTTTCAGTAATTCATTAACGGGATATTTTTGGGCTTTTTTGGGCTCCCAGAAAATACCCACTTCGATTTTTGGGCTCCAACCCTTACAGTAAAAATTAACCCCATTGTAACACGCAGATATGAAATTGTCAAAAAATAGCTTTTATTAAATTTTAGAACTTGAATAAAGCCTCTGATTTTTGGGATCCTCGAAAATACACGCTACGATTTTTGGGCTTTAACCCTTAACGTCAAAAACGAACCCACGTAGATACTACTTTGTCAAAAAAATCAATTTTTCTAGAATTTTTCCATAGTAGGTTAAGATACTTCATTTGTAGGTTAAGATCGAGTTAACCTATTAAATATAGCACACATTTAAGACTGAGAACCGTACGCTTACATAGCTACACGTGTGGTTGAATTTCATTTTGCTAGGTTAGGTTAGGTCAGGTTTTGTTAGGTTAGGATAGGGTAAACCTCTATGTAGGTTATGCCGAAGCTGAATGAAACGGTACCGCAAACACAACGGGACAAGACAATGAGTTTAATTGTGTTACGTGAAGTTAAGTTAGGTTAGGTCAGGTTAGGTTAGGTTAGGTTTTTTTAGATTAGGATAGGTTTGACCTCTTTGCAGGTTAAGCCCAAGCTGATTCAAAAGGTACCGCAAAGACAACGGGACAACACAATCAGTTTAATTGTGTTTCGTGTGGTTAGGTTAGTTTAGGCTAGGTTAGATTTATTCTAGGTTAGATTCGAGTTGACCCATTAGATGTAGCACAAATTTGCTACTGGGAAAATATGCTTCCAGAGCTTTACTTGTAGTTCAATAAATTTCTGTTAATTCAGGTTAGGTGAGATCAGGTTCTGTTGGGTAAAGTTATGTTAAATAAGTTGATATTAGACAAGGGTTGATCCTTCACAGTTGTCGACATGTTTTTGAAGTGAAAATTTGCATCACTGGCATTATTTTGAAATTTATTTGACTCAGTGCATGATTTTTCGTCATTTTTTGAGGTTATGGCTCAACCATGACGTGATGGGTGATTTTTGATACCGAATTTGAATTTAGCGCCCCAAAATTCATAGGAATACGTGTGTCTTGTTAGCAGTTCCGCACACTTTTTTTGTGCGCACACTTTTTTTTATATTGGTTCTTCTAGAATTTTTCGTTGAGTTTCGCATGCTTCCTTCCGATTGCTTATGCGCCTTTCTATGTTATTTGTTAAGGCCTGTCTGAGTGTATCAACCTTATATTCTAACTCATCATGTGCTTTAATAGTTTTTGAACGACTTTTCTTATTATCTGAAAAATTCTATTCTGATTTGTCACAGACTGGTTTACTTCGGTTCTAAGTTTTTATATACTAGCTAACAATTTATCTATTTCTGCTATATCTGAATCATAATCGGGATTATTTTGAGCTAATTCATTGCCATTGTTTTAATCCGAAGGTAGATTTGTTATATTACGTCTACTGTCGGTATTCTCACAATCCTTGTTAGTAACTAAATATGACTTGTATCGCGATCATTTTGAGTATCAGAAAATTCGTCATCTGAATCATCACTAAAATGAGCAAAAGTTTGCGATGCTGCCATGCTAGCCTCTAATGTGGACTTAGATCATTTAATTTTCCTATCAAGTGTCTTCTGAGGATTTTTTCAGATTATGTTATTGTTATCCAGTTTAAAAAAATTAAGAACGGTTAAGTTTACTGTTGATTCTAATTTAAATGATCTATTTTATTGTTTAACTTTATAATGCAAATTTTCTCCTTGTTCATAAATTCGAATATTTTTGTTTTAATAATAATGACTGTTTATGATTTTTATATTTGTGACTCATTCATGTTGTGTAGAGTATATATTCTTGGCTGGATATCGATACTACACTTATCGGATTTACACGTTGTTCAACTCCACACACTGCATGTAGACGAAAGTCGAAAAAGTCTACATATTAAAGTCTATACATTAAAGTCTACACAGCAAAGTCTGCACATTATAACTCTACACGATAATTCTTTTGAATTTTAAATTTCGTTATTTCAACATTCTACGTTGAAACTGTGCAAATTTAACTGCACACGTTCAACTGTGCATATAGAAGTCTACACGTTAAAACTGTACACATTAAACTCTAAAGATTAAGGTGAACGCGCTAAACTTATAGAAAATATTATTTTTACTACTTGATTGTAAATAATTATTTATAATTAATAATAAATAAAAAGTTTACACGCAAATTGTCTGCAAAAAAATCCTCTATTTAGATCCCTCTAAATGAAGAACGGCTACATTGTTTTATGCAACTAAAAGTTAAATAATAATGTATCTATAAATGAGAGTTCTATAACAATAGATGTTAGCCTCAGTAATTCGTGTAACATTTACCGTATTTTTAGTGGTTTAAATCCCAATTAAAGATGTAGGTCCCCCTTCATGCACATATTGTAACCTAGTATGTGCATATTAAAAACTGTTAGATACGCGAAAACTGGCAGCATTTTCAGGATTTTATAAATGAGGATGGTCCCGAGCCACCCCAAACTGAACATTCAATAAATTTTCATGATAACAAGAATTATTTTTTTTATTTTTTTCGAAAGCGGTCGTGTAAAGGTGATGACTAAATAGATTTAAAGGTTTTTGAAGTGAACTTTTGTCTTCGACCGACTAGAACTAACCTAATAAAAAGATTATTTAAAGCCCCCTATCCCCCAAAAATCAAAATTTTGAGTTATTTCGAAAACTCTGACAGATATACAAAAACTAACAACATTTTCTGGATTTTCAGAGGTGTATAGTTTTGCACCTGCAGCAACTAGTAATCCAATTAAAAGATTTTTTTAATAATAAAGTAAATGTTGAGTTATTTTAAAAACTGTGCCAGGATTTTTTTCGGGGTGTAGGGGCAGGGGGTTTCGAGCTTATGTATAGGAAAAGAGTGGGGTAAAGGGAATTAAAAAAATGAAAAAGCTCAGTTCCGATGGGG
>NC_046660.1:109847271-109848855 GCF_010883055.1 Belonocnema kinseyi | reverse complement strand
GGGGGTGAGCCCCCCACGCCCGGTGACGCCACTGGCTGTGAGAGAGACGCGAAAACTGACAAATTTGTGAAGGTTTTTCTAAATCCGGATGGTCCTTAGCCACCCCGGTGTAAATCAGAAATCAAATGTTAAAAATATGAAAAAATCTAAAATATTGAATTATCTCTAAGCGGAACACCGATATGTGAAAGCTGACCAAATTTTAAGCTTTTTAAATAGGGGAATCGGTTTGAGCAAAATTATAAGGATTTTTCTGAGGGCTTTCATTTTTGACCTATATGAACTAACCTAATAAAACGATTTTTAATATACATGGAACAGATTAAAATTTTAAGTTATCTTAAAAACGGTAAGAGGTAAGCTAAAAGTGACAATATACAAGAATGTCTGTATACTGGCAGTTGATTGAATGATTCCAAGAACTGCTGGCCCACGCTGGAAGCGTCAACAGTAGGTCGCCACCAGTTTACCTGTTTAGGTTATAATGACTGATTTAATGGCAAGGCCATTGCGAGGAAATTCCCGAAACTTCCGATATATTGGCGTTTTTGTATATTTTCAGGGGTTCCTAAAATAGAATGGTCCTCGGCCACGCTGTATGAACCAGTAAAATAATATTTAAAAAGGTACACATTTTAATTATATATAAAACGATCAAGGACGAGAGAGGGGCGAAAACTGACAATATTTTCAAAAGGTGGATGATTCTAGATCATTTTTATTTTAAGCAATAAATATATTTTGCACATTTAAAAAAAATCGGCAATGCGATTTATCCCGAAAACGGTTATAAATTTGGGAGAACTAAATACATTGTAGGGATTTTGTAGAGGCCTTTCCAAAGAACTCTAACTACCCCAATCAAAAGATTTAAACTATTCAAAACAATAATATAATTTTTAAATGATATCGCAAACAATCAGAGTTTAATTTTGATTTAACTCGAAAGCGGTGGAAGATTTGCGAGAACTGACCAAAGTTTCACTGTTTGATGAAGATCCTAGACCACCTCTAATAAAAAGAGTAAATCAGAGATATGCGGAAAGGAATATAATTTCCAGGGTATTCCGGACCCGGATGGTCCTAGGGCACCCAGAATTAGTCCAGTAGAAAGATTGTAAACATAAAGATTTTAAGTCACCTCGAAAACAATGAGATACACGACAAATCACGAAATATTCATGGTTCTATATAAAGGATGGTCCACAGCTAGAACAAATTAACACAACAAAAAGATGTTCAAAAGGAAAAAATCAAAATTTGGAATTATCTCAGAAACTGTAAGATATACGCAAGAGCTGAAAAGAATTATAATAAATAACAATTTGTAAATGTTGAAATATACGTGAGGAAGACCAGAATTTTAGAGATTTTCTATACGCGGATAGATCCATTCGGATTGAAAATAATTAAGTGGCGAACTCGGTTCAATGTGGATTGAAGTTAGTGTTTGTGCGAGAATTGAGAAGAATTTGAACGATTGGAATTCACAGAATGTATGCAGTTTGAGAAATTCAAGGAATTCAAAGGATTAAAGGAATCCCCAGAATTTATAAAAATGAAAGAAATTCACGGAATTTAAAG
>NC_046660.1:109844228-109847171 GCF_010883055.1 Belonocnema kinseyi | reverse complement strand
GAATTCACAGAATGTATGCAGTTTGAGAAATTCAAGGAATTCAAAGGATTAAAGGAATCCCCAGAATTTATAAAAATGAAAGAAATTCACGGAATTTAAAGAATTGACAGCATTCTCGGGATTCGTGAAATCGAAGGAATTCAAGAAATTAAAAAAATCACAGAATTTAGGAAATTCACGGAGATAAAGGAATTCACGAAATTAATGGGATTCAAGGAATTAAATACATTCCGTGAATTTCTTTATTTTATTTCATTTCATTAATTCATTAAAGTCAACTCATTCATTAAATTTCGTTAATTCAATGAATTACACGATATTCTTGAATTTCACCAATTAGCTAAATTCCGCGAGTTCCGTGATATTCATGAATTTCGCTATTTTCATGAATTCCGTATATTTCATGATTTCCATGAATTCTGTTTATTCTTTGAATTCCGGGCGTTAATTAAATCCCGTGAATTCCATGAATTCCTCAAATCCTCTAAAATTTACGAATTGCTTCAATTCCCTGAAATACTTAAATTCTATGACAACGCGCGTTATATACTACACAGAAAAAACTAAAGTGAAATTTTGTTTGCATGTAAAATTTCCCGCTGTTAAAGTTTACATGCTATTTGGCGAAAATTTTTTCTGCTATGGAATAAAAGCTGTCGCCTGCTACGGCTTCCTTAACAGCAATGGGAAACGGGCAATGTATGAGTTAATCCGAGTTATAAATAGAGACACCAGATTTAAAACGATAAAGAAAAAGCAAAAGTTAAAATGTGTTGCAGGTAAGATTTGAAACGGTTAAAAATTAAAAATATTTCGGCAAAAGTTTCACCGAGGTTAGGAGAATAATTCTGGTCTCGTCTACTGCGTGACGCGGAAGTGCGAAAATTTCGGTAAAATATGTAGAATCAGTAACAGAAACACGAAAATAATGTGTACTTACTGATATATTTCCCCTGAAATAAATTAGACTATTGTAGAGGAATTAAAACTTACATCATACCACTGAGCAAAAAGCACAAGAAACAACTGACAGATGGGAATCCCCGGTTCTCTCCAATTTAATAAAGTTAAACGACGATAGATAGCGCTGGCGTCGCAATCCTCGCTACATCTCGAAGAAAAATGGAGCGATTAAAAGGGGAAAGATTATCCAGGCAAGGTTAAAAACCGAAAATTATCTTCGATTTATGTAAAGTTTATCCGGCAAGGTTATTTTTTGTTGCGTTGAATCGTTCACCTAAAATCGATGTAAACTTTATCTTTCGTTTTTTCTGTGTATGCATCAACAGAAGTTTTGGCTCCATTGGCATTTTTTTCCAGAAATAAGTCTTCTAAGAAATGATTTAAATGTTTTTTTTTTTTTCAATTTTGCTACCACAATTGTCGAGTTACTGGCTACTGGATATGAATTAAAAAATTCCAATACATGTGAGGCACTATGTCAGTGCCAGCATTTGGAAACTACAACGTTATGTACTGTAGCGTCATCTCACGTTTCGGAAATAAGCTTCCAATACATGCAGTGGAAAATTCCAACAGAAATTTTTAACAGCGTAGCATCGGATAGCAATTTAAAAAAAATTGACATCTCTGAATATAACAACATTGTTCAAATTGTCCACTATCAATTATTTGAATGAAAAAGAGGACTGAAATTGCTAAAAATTAACAATAATATGTAAAAATGTATTTTTTTACTGTTAGGTCGAATTTGGTGCGCTTCAGTGAAGTTGGAGTGGGGTGAGGGGGGGGGGGGGGTTAAGAGTAAAAGTGATTACAATGATTTTAACTTATAGACCCTCCTTTTTAATCATTAAAGTGTTTGGCATCTCCAACTTGAGTTCAATTTTTCGAAAATGCAAAATTTCCTCATGTTATTCAAATGGGATTTTGAAGTGGCCGATGACACATGTTGATATTTGAATTTTGTAGAGTAAAAGTAAATCCCGAAATTCAATCCGAATGGATCAGAGGCTCACTTGGAATGGGATGGAAGCTTCTAATGTGTCCGCTAAGGGTTTAAATTTTTCTTGCACCTTCTTGCCCATTCCTTTAGACACCCCCTACACACTTACTTGGCCGTGGGAGAGGGATCTACAGTTTGAGGTGGATTCCGAACCACCAAGAGCAACAGCTTTAAGTACTTAGAGAAAACCTTTTTCTCTAGTGGTACCGGTCCCACGATTATCGTCCCACTTCTGAGGCTCACTTATACATTCTTCTTCATTCATGTATGAACACTAAATTTAATACAAACGTATACGGAATCCATTTTTCAATTCGTGCCTGCAATCCTTTTAAACACATAGAACTTTCTGAATTCAAATCCAATGAATATGACTTAATGCGACATCAGTCCGAATGGATAAGTGTGAATCCGCAACCAAACTGAATAAATAACGCATGAAGCGGAAACAAACTTTTACTCTATCCGAATACACTGGATAATATTCAAAAGCTGCGTTTCATTCCTTCCATATCCGCATATCTTCATAAACTTTAATCCTAACACAAATTTCAATCCTTCTTAAACCGTGTGCACACTTCCCGAACTAACCAGGTCCCAGTTTTTTTCTGAAAAGGCATAGGTCTAAACTAGGGTTCTGACGAGTGTTAATCGGGTACCCGAGTAATAACCTACATATCGGGTACCGGGGTAGTCGAGTAATACTCAGGTACCGGGTAAGTTTAGGGTATCAGGAAAACGGTGAAAAAACGTAAAATGATCACAAATGTCAGATAGCCCTTCATACAATTCACCAGCATGTCGCGTCAACGGTCGAATTGGTTATGGGATTATTTTCTCATAAAGTCTCAAATTTGCCGCGAAATATTTTCATAATAAAACTCAACGACACTGACCACTACTTGCTCCGAGCGTTCTGAAATTTAAGTTATTTTGTTTAATTTTCAAATAAGAGCTGTGCAACTATTGCGCGTTTA
>NC_046660.1:109824492-109844128 GCF_010883055.1 Belonocnema kinseyi | reverse complement strand
CTTTAAATTCCGTGAATTTCTTTCATTTTTATAAATTCTGGGGATTCCTTTAATCCTTTGAATTCCTTGAATTTCTCAAACTGCATACATTCTGTGAATTCCGGGCGTTACGGGAATTCTGTGAATTTCTTAAATTCCGTGATTACAGTCAATTCCGCCAATTCCGTGAATTCTATGAATTCCATAAATTTCGTAAATTTACCAAATTAAGCGTATCCCGTAAATTCGATTAATTCCATTAATTCCGTTAATTGATTGATTTCATTCGATTACATAAATTTCGCGAATCAAATGGCACTCCACTATTTGTACAGGGATGGGATTTGCCGCTCTTAGACACGCTTTGGCTCTGCAGTGCACCGTTTCAAAAATGTTGCAGTGGAACTAATGCTGATTCGAAGACGAAAACCGAACAATTCTCCCTTTCTATCTCAACACGTTAGAAAAGAGGTCTGTTCGATCTTCGACATTTCACACAGTATCTAATTCCTACTGCTGGAACCACAAAGATAGAAAGCGTACTTGAAAGTTGAAGTGGATGCAATGGAAAAAAGAGCACCGTGTACGTGAAACGGACTAGTTTTTATTGGATTTCATTTGAAAATAATAAAATTTAAATAATTTTTCCAAGCGCTGGCGGAATTCTGTTCACCAATTATTACGAAGAACTACTACTTTCTTTATGTTATATTTTGCTTTTGTCATGTTGTATACTGTTGTACTGTATTTTATTATATAGTTTGATTATTTTCACACACAAACTTCTCGCGCAGAGTATTCCCCTCAATTTCGAATACGCTCATTCACAGATTTGCCTTAAATGACAGGATTCAAAGAGTAAAACAAGTTGATTTCACCTTTTAGAACTTTTAGAAATGTTCTACGTTTCTAGCAAGATGTGAAGCGGTCCCGCTTCCATAATGAAAATGCTACTCACAACAGACTACCCTATATGATGCCGGGGCGCGCGACTGTTCGTTTGTGCGCTACGCGCTCGACAGTATTTTATCTCGCGCTTCGTGCTCGATAATGTATTTACTTCGCGCTACGCGCTTGTTCTTAGTATTTCCCGCACTTTTGTGCGCTGGGCTTTTAAACTTAAAGGTCAACAAATCGACAATTCGAAGTTCGTGATAGCAAATTCTCTTTTGTTAAAGCTCCTTCGGTTTAAACGAAGACATTCTCATTACGTATCTCGTGCTTCGCACTTGATTTGATCTAACACTTGAACTTTTCTACACTGTGTTCAACACTATTATATCAAATGGATATTATATTTGTTTCTCCACCTCGGATTAATATTGCTTACCCAGATGTTGCAAAATAATGTACAAATTTTATTTTTCATGATTATTTCCATATTTGTTCATTCTTTTCACTAATTTTTGCTCTCTACTACTATGAAGAATGTATCATTTTAATAAATTTCTATTATTGCAGTTCATACTATGCACTGGTATTGAAACATACGTATTTTCATTATTTTGTTTTCAAAATCAAAAAAATTCCTCATTATATAAAAAACTATTTTGTTATTAAATTTTGTAATGCAACTTGTGTCGTTTTTCCCAGGAATCTTATTTTATTTATCTTCCATTTTTTAAACCAAAAATATGTACTGTAGCATCAAGTACTTCGAAGAAAATTTTTACATTAATTTTGGCGACAAATTTTATTACTGAAAATTTTATTGTGGATTCTGTCGTTTTTCCAAAAAAAAATATTTTTCCTAATTTTTAATGTATTCTTAAAGCAAAATTTTATAACAATTCTGTACAGTTTTTGAAATGCTAAATTGTTGGTCATTACGTGTTTTCGTACCTTGCATAATTTCAAAAAGGTTCTTATTTTTTTATTTTCAATGTTATTTTTCAGGAATAAATTTGTAGAGCTTTCTCGGGTGCGCATTTTTTTCATTCATATTTTGTCGTATCTTGCAAAGATTAACCAACAAATGGAATTTTTTATTTTTCATTATGTTTTTTTACGTCAAAATTTTAATTTTTGAAAAAAGTTCAAAAAGTTGTTATGAAATTTTTTTTGCTCAAAAAAATTCATTAGCAGAGCATGTTCGTACGCCAAAGAACAATCCAATAGTTTAATTTTTTTCAAAAGTCATCGCGCTCGCAGGCAGAAATACATGCAGCCATACAGACATGCGCATTAGTGAAAACCTGTTTCTCGAATTCGGAGGAAAAATCTAATTCCTTCTCTGATGAGAATGTAAAAATTCTAATGACGATCTCTCAATAATGATCAATCACACGGAAATAAAAATGCAGTAAAATATTAGGAATACAATGAGTTTCGAGTATTATTGCGATATTCGTTTGTCATGGTTTGAATGTCGTCAGAACTTGGGGAAGTACACCTTGGGCTTTTATAACTTTATTACATATTTCTGAATCCTTGATGCAGATACGTTTTAAGTTTGGTGCCCTAAGGATTTTTTTAATACTTGCGAAAATTCGGATTCTATAAGTATTTCAACACAATTATAATTACAAAGATGTTTTTCCAGACATTAATATTAGACGTGAACCTTAAACGTGCAGTGTTAAATGCGTAGATATAATAGCGTGTACATTAGGGTGGTCCAAAAATGCATGGCAAAATTTTGTTGCATGCTAGAGGGCAACGATCTTCCCAATTTCACTCCAAATCCGAGAAAGGAAATTCCCTCATTTTTTAATCATTTATTTTTATTTTAACAGGTGCCCGTTTTAACTTGAAGTTTTCCATTTAAAATGCATGGGAAAAAATCACTTTTTTGAGTTTTTATAATAATTTTTTAGGGTTTGAAAAATTACGGCGGGAAAGTATGGGCGCCTGTATAGAACTATCCAACAAAGAATTTTATCTATCAGACATATGGGTTTGACACCCCTAACATACCCCTACGAGTACTTGAAAACTACCCTTAAAACCAAAAATTTTAATTCTTCATGAAATCGACCTTTTGGACACTGTATTCTCGTATTTTTTACTTCAAATTATTAATATTGGTCTAGTGAAATATGTATTATCATTATTTGAATAATTTTTAATTTCTAAAATAAATAAAATTGGTTTAAACAATGTTCTTTTTTTAATTCGTTTTCCCCCTACAAATTATTACTATTAGTCTAGTGGAATATTCATTAACATTCGTTCATTATTTTTTTTACAATTTTAACCAATGGAATTTATTTAAAGAATTTTTTTCGAAAATTCGTTTTTGTCCTCAAAAATTTTTACTATAGGTCTAGTGGTATATTTATTAACATTGTTTGATTATTGTTAGTTTTTTGAATTTTTTAAAATAAAAATTTTTACCTAAATATTAATGATCAATTATTAAATGTCTTATTAAAATGTGCTTCAAAAATTAAAAATTAATGAACCAATGTTATTAAATATTCCACTAGACTAATAGTAATAATTTTAAGGAAAAGAAACAACAAATTTTCAACAACAAAAATTATTTAAAGAAATTCTATTTGTTTTAGTAATTAAAAATTAATCAACCAATGATAATAAATATTCCTCTAGACCAATATTAGTAGTTGTAAGTGAAAAAATACCAGAATACAGTATCCAAAAGGTCGATTTCATGAAGAATTGACATTTTTTGTTTTAAGGGTAGTTTCCAGGTACTAGTGGGGATGTGTTAAGGGTGTCGAACCCATATGCCTGATACTTCGTTGAATAATTCTCTACAGGTCCCCATACTTTCGCGTCACAAAGAAGCGATTTTTCCCCATGCACTTTACATAGGAAACTTCAAGTCAAAACCGGCACCTGTTAAAATCGAAAATAAAAATAAATAAAAAAAGGCGGAATTTCTTTTTTCGGATTTGGAGTGAAATTGGATGGATCTTTGCGCTTTAAAAAAAGGGTTTTTGAGCCACCCTAGTGTACATTTAAACGTGTGGAGTTTAATGTGCATAGTTTTTACATTCTCATGATTTATGATTGAGAAAGTATTAGAATTTTCGGAAATTTGACATCACACTTTTTCAACGGATCTCTACGTTTCGAGACCCCTGAATCCGAAAATCAGGTTTTCACGATGGCTTCTGTCAGCCTGTCTGTCCGTCCGGCCGGCCGTCCGTCCGTAAGCACATTAACTCTCGAAAAAATGAACGAATCAAATCCATCTTTGGCACACTTTTTCTAGGTCCTAAAAGAAAGGAGGAGTTCGTTAACCAGCCATTTTTGATAAAAATTCAAAAAGTGAGCGCATTTTGAAAATTTTTGAGACCACTTTTTTCTGAATTTGAAAATTCTATGTACGGATATCTATAGTATTGAAAAAACAAGTAATTTATTCCAATGACTTTTTCCGATAAAAAGAAAATTCTCAGAGTCATAGCGTTTTCAAAATTTTTTTAATCAATCGAAAATCAAAATTTAAAGCCGAAAAACGCACGATATGAAAAAAGTCAAGAAAAGAAAAATATTTCTTTTTGAAATCCCTACAAGATTATCGTAAAAAATTTTTGTATTTTCTTCAAAAATCGAAAATTCAAATTTTTATTACACAAAAAATAATGGAAAATAAAAAATTCCATTTTGTGGAAAAACTATGTAGGATACAAAAAAAGATGAATTAACAAAAATGGTTATCCCAAAAAGATCTACAATTTCGTTAAGAATGACTTCTTGATAGTACGCGTACTTTTTGTTTTATTCATGAAAAATAACGTTGAAAAAAGTAAGATAAAAAAAATGTGTGGAAATATGACGAAAGTTACGAGAAAAAAATCCAACAAAACCTGTTTACAAATGTCTGTCGGCAATCGAGCGCGCAGCGCGAGTGTCACAATGAGAATGTGTACGTCAAAGCCTACAGAGTTTTGAGAAACTTAGTCTTTGACTATCCTTAATTAAGTAGACAATTCAGAATATGAAGACGCATCTAATTACTGCCATCTAAAAGACATCTTTTTGATAAAGTTTTTTTCAAGCATTCCAAATGCAAAGAATAAATATCCAAGCGCGAAGCGCGAGGTAGCCTATTATCGAGCGCGAAGCGCGAGATTCAACCGTCGCGAGCGAAACTTGCGAGCGAAACGAGCCGCGCGCGAAGCCTGCGATGGCAATGTGCCCGAAAAGCGGGCAGACTTTTTTGTATAGAGTTTAATGTGCATAGTTTCTTCGTGTAGAGTTTAACATGTAGCCATTAATGTGTCCAGTTTAATTTGTAGGCCTTTTTCTTTAGGAAAATTTATATCTTGACTGTATATAAAGTGTAGAGTTTAATCTGTAGAGTTTAACGTGAAGATCTTTTTGTATAGACTTTAAAATTCGAGGTTTTCTATTTTCGAGGTTAGTGTGCAGCGCTTAATCTGCAGAGTTTTAGCGTGTGCAGTTTAATGTGTACAGTTAATGTGTACAGCTTTAAGAAATTCATTTATAAATAGTTTTAGACTTAAGCGTGGAGACTTGCAAGTGTAGACTTAAATGTGTAGACTCGACCTTTACGCGAAAAGCGCAGAGTTCACACCCCGTGTAGATCCGATATGTGTAGTATCGACCGGGCCCCAATATTCTTTAATTATAAGATTTTAAAAAAACTGTATTTATTTAACTATTGATTTTTTAAAATTCAGTTTAGGATTACGAAAAAATTTAATTGTTTTAAATTTAAGAATTTATATTTGATTTTAAATTGAATTAAGATAATATTATTTCCAATTTATAATGATCCTCAATTTGAAACGATTTCGATGGACAATGTATTACGTCTATTTATGAATTGTTATTGTTTTATTACTTTTTATTGTTTTAAGCCATGTAAATGCTCATCAATCTGAGGTCAATAGATATTACTTTTGATTTTGACATTTTTTCTTTCATTTATTTAATAAAACATGTACCAATTCATGTCATTTGTAGATATGAATCTATACAATATTATTTATTCGTAATTCATTATGTTCCGTTGAGGAAAGTTGGTCCCGAGTAAACGCGTCGGTACCAATCCTGGTAGAACAATGAAGCTACTACAAAAGATTCTATTCTCAAATACGAGAGCAAAGAAAACCTAGGCAATCTGAATTTTTTTTCATCGATTCCAAATTAAAGTTTTATCTTTTTCAATTTCCAAATTACAAATGTAAGTCAATTCACTCATCCCAAATTTTAGCAAGCTAAGATTCTATATTTCATTTTTCTTAAAAATTTTAAATGGGGATCCCAAAAGCGAGAGACAATTGTTTTTTTTTCGCCCTCGCCACATTTTCGCAGATTTCAGATATTTAGGATTTTTTTTACATAATTTAAAATTTTGTCTTTTTCAATGATATATTAATTTTGGTAGACTAGGTGCAATGTATGGATCAAAATCGAGATACCATTTCCCTAACTCTGGATACAATACTCACATGTCTTCAAGTTTCTTTTTGAAATTGGCAGTGAATACATTATCTTTATATTTTAATCTACTCTCACATTGAAAGAAATAGTTTGAGGCTACTGGCAATACAAATTTGCTTCAGAATTTCTAACTGAATTAGAAAGAAAATTGTGCTGTCTCAGCTATACGAATTTGAGATTTATTACCTACGCATAAGAAATTCACCAAGCCTAATAAGACAAGGATAGTTTGTTTGACTGAAATGATAGTTGGGAAAAGTGTAGCATTAGATATATGATTAAAATATCAAAATATTATAGTGTAGATACAAGAATTGTATGCCTCGCTATCATGGCTGTATTGAACGTATACTTTCATCGACTATCTATTTGAAAGAACACTGGCTGTTTCCTTGATACAGCCATCGATGTATTGTACCGTGCATGTCTTGCGAGATTGGCAAGCCTGTGAGGTGCGCGCCGACTCGGCATTATTCGCCGTCTACAGACTTGTTTTATAGCAAATGAGGTTAGTGAAGAAGCTTTCGAATACCTAACTCCAAAATTTGTACAAGATTAAGTTTTATTAAATATTCCATTAAACAATTTCTAAATAAATTATGTATTTAAAATTTACTTGCCTTTCTTTTTTGTATCTTCAGAATAATATTTAAATTTTATGTATACAATAGGTCAGGAGTTTTACGTAATTTCGTTATTTTACGCCTGATTTCAATTTAAAATATTATAAAGCATTTTAAATGATTTTAAAAAAAGTCAAAGAATTTTAAAGATCTTCATGTCATTTAAACATATATTTAAGTATTAATACAGATTTCCAGAACTTATTTTATTTAAACATTTTTAAAGTTTATAATTGAATTTCAAAAGATTTCATAATATTTAAAAGAGATCAAGATATTTTAAAAGAATTTAAGAGGTTTAAAGGAATTTCGAAGAATTTTTAAGGAATTTCAGTAGAATGTAAATGAGTTTTAAGATTTTAAAGCCATTTTTAAATATAAATAATGTTCATAAATTTTTTAAAGTTTGTTAAATCTCTTGAGATCTTCGTAAATATTTAGAAATCATTTAAAATCGATTAAATTTATTAACATGTATATTGATTTTTTGAAAATCTTTAAAAATAACATAACATTTTTTTGAATTCATTTAAAATCTTCTTTAATTATATAAAATATTCAATAATAATTTGTAATATTTCTAAAATTATTATATTATAAATATATTATTATAAGCTTCGCAAAATTTTTTATAGAATGGGTTGTAAACATTTGCAGACGGTCCTGCTCAGCTGTAGGATATATTTCATATTTTTTTCTTTATACTCGAAGCTAGGTTAGCGGCGAGGCTTTAGGCGTTAGGAATGCGAAACATTTAGGGTTCGAACCCGCGACAAATAAAAATTTTCATAGCGTGCGATTATAAATAGTGTAGTGATTGTGTAATACAAAATATTTGTGTACTCGAGTATGTGAACATTTTTTGACGCATCCAGACATTTATGTCTTGGAGACGAACTCGAGACATAATCAAGTCGAGCTCAAGTCGAAGCATTTTTACTCGGGAAGCCGTTATAAATACGTAAAAATGAACAACATTTTAGGTATCTTCGTCAAACAAGTATAATACAAATGAAAATTCGTAAACGAAGTTGACTGAATATATAGATTGTATAAAAATATACAAGATTGTTTAATCATTAGCAAAGATTAGCTTTTATGACAGTCATGATGGCCCTTTTGGTTAGGACAGGTATACACTCGAATTTATAAACCGCTCGTGCTGGAGTCATAAAAATGCGACTTAAGAGATAAATGTATGTCTTCAAGACATAGAAACTTTTCTCCAAGACATAAGTTGAAGCCTGGCTCCGTCTCAAAACTGAGACATGCTCAAGTGGAAATTTTCGACTTCAGCATGTTTTGATTGGGGGCAATTCAAGTCGAACTCAAGTCGAAGCATTCTTACTCGGGCCATGTCTCTGAATTTTCAAATTAATTAAATTTGAGAATTCTTTCTGGGAGTCCTTCTCCTTGAATTATATAATTCCAATTATGAATAATTATACATTTCTTTTACTTGACATCAGCTACCGTTCTTTCAATTATTTTTATCAAGTGACCTAAGGTCCGGATAAACGGGTTTCGGTTTAAAATTTCACTTTTCAAAAATTGAGGTCACGCTCCTTTGAATGAAAGAAAATTTCCAACCAAAATCCCTTTAGAAGAATTTTTGTCTTTTATGGTTAGAGATTGGGTTGGATGATTAAGCTCCAGTTTGAAAACTGTTTGAAGAACATTCAAAAACCATGGCTCTATTATTAAGCATAATTAACGCTTTGCTAATGCTGAGATCCGCAGACACACTGTTGAGTTCTTCCAGGAATTTTATTTAACGACTTTTAATTTAAATTCATTTTTTTGAAACCTTTTTTTATGATTAAAAAAAAATCTGTATACTTAGAAAAGAGAACTACTCCTGATTATTTTTCTGTTTAAATGCCTATCCTAAACGCACCAGAGTCTGCACAAAAATCTCTTTAGGAAAATCGCAGAATATCGAAGCGTCCTCGAGAACCTTTCTCTCCTGAGTGAGCTCCCGAAAAGAACTGATTGACCGGACTTTTCTGTCTGGACAATTAGATGCCTAGAAGTTCGTCGTCTGATTGCGTATGCAATTATCGATCCGTTAATTTCCTTTGGTTTCATGGTTTATTTTTGCGTTATCTCTTCTCTCTATCCTTTTGGTAATAAACCGTATGCGGTGATACATTTATTATTTAGAATCATAATTTATTAGTTATAGTTATTGAATTTTTTCGCTTTATGTGATGAAATTAAGAATCTCCCTATTTGTAAACCTAGCCATCCTTTTACTTTAATATTAATAAAAAATGATAGTAATAATAACAATAATAATAACAGTAAAGAAGTAACAAAAATTAAAAATTAAATAAAATCAGAATCAGAACTAATGTACAAGGCACACAGAAACTATTGTTTGCAATTAGTTTTCACGTAACTAAAAGAACGTTAATATTAGGAAATATTCATTGGGAGTAATTATTATATTCCGTTTATATAATGGAGCCAATCTGTAAGCGATGCGACATTGCTAACACGTATTTTACAACAGCAGTAGTACACCTATGTGCAACTCTGTCGGACGCGGCGCCATGTAGGTAACATTGCATTTTTCTGGTTTAAAATCTAATATAACGAGAAAGAGTATGGATAACTCAACAATTTCTTTTTAAATAAAGTTCGTGTTACGTGGATTAAAGGAAAATATGTAAGAATGCCTACATTGCTTATTGTCGGGGTTGAAGTAAGGGGTGAAGTTGAGCATGTTTGAAAAATCGATGACTTCTTGCTTTTCTTTATGCTGAATCTCAAGAGGAAATCATTATGTCGATACACATTTTTTTTTAAATTGGTAGAGTATCGATTTCTAGATCTCGAATTTGACAAAATTAAATTTTGTCAGAAGAACGTTAACTTCAGAGACAATTTATGATAATTTATGAATACAAGAGAGGTGTTTCTTGGCGAAATAGCACAAACGTCGGTAAATGAAAATTGTTTCTTTACCCAATGAAGCACTAGATGGCCATAAGCGAACATTTTACAGACGAAAATTGTGTAGGATTCAAAAATACATATATGCGAGAAAGTTTGATTGAGAGTTTAGATTGAATATACTTGGATTCTTTTATAAAGATCTGTACGTACTAAATATTGATCCTGGTTGTCCATGTGTAAGAAATACATCTTCTGCGAGGAAATTCGGTTGATAATTAAAATGTTATTTACCAGGATTTTTTTAAAACGATCTCGTCGTACTAAAAGTTATTCCTAGTTGACAGGCATAAAAATTATATCTTCTCTGAGAAAATACGTTTGCGAATTGAAAAGTTATATACCCGGATCCTTTTATAAGGTTTTCGCCATACTAAAACTGGATCCTGGTAGTCCAGATATTAAAAATACATCTTTTGCGAGACAATTCGGTTGAAAATCGAAATGTTATACACCAGGATGCTTTTAAAATAATCTCGTCATACTAACAATTAATTTTGGTAGTCCAGGTATTAAAAATACATCTTTAATAAATTTAATATACCTAGATGATAATAAAAAGGTTTCATACTAAAAATTAATCTTGGTTACCAGGTACTCAAAATACAAAATAAAAGGCGCCTTTTATAATTAAAGTGCTTCCATTTAGTTCCGTAGTAGATTCCTGCATATCCGACACAACTATAACAGTTCTCTAATTAGATGGAAAAATAGATGTACAAAACTGATATACTTCAGACCAAGTGAAATGTTATTTACTTGGTCTAAAGTTTGTTAGTTATGTACATCTTACTATATTTATAAGTTTTTTAGTTGCACTTTATTCGCAAAACCAATCGAACACGTGGCTGATATTTTTTTCTATTTTCAGAGAGCGAGAGAGCGAGTAACGTCACAATTTTTTACGTAGACTTAGCAAGGTCGATACCCAAACTAGTTTAGTCTAAGCTTCAAGGTTGATATAATCAAGTGTAGATCATCTGACAAGATAAAATAATTAAATCTTAACAATCACCCTTATAATACCCACATAGTATCTCTTCCGCGGCTAAAAGCGCATCCATTTTTGTTTGAGTAGCATGCTTCTAATAAAAAAAATGTGCTTGAAGTTACCTTCAGCCTATGATAATCACAGGTATTGCGTTTTTTAAATTTTTTAACGCTGAAAAAAATGTATTGCTATTATTCCATGACCTTCTCACGGAAAATTTAACTTATAATCCGAATTGCAATAAAGTAGAGGTTCCTCCTACTGTTATTTTGAGTTTTTATTGCATGATACCAGCTCTGTGGATTTCTCCATATTGTATATTACAATTTGGCCCTGTAACTGCCCTATCTTAACTAGTTCCTCATATAATTTTTTTTTTATATTGAAGAGAAAATATTAATTATAAGATCGTACAATAATCCTGACAG
Source organism: Belonocnema kinseyi (assembly GCF_010883055.1). Lineage (NCBI taxonomy): Eukaryota > Metazoa > Arthropoda > Insecta > Hymenoptera > Cynipidae > Belonocnema > Belonocnema kinseyi. Next base: position 109,832,768 of record NC_046660.1, on the reverse strand, counting down.
TATACAGTTCAAACTTATCAAATGAGTATTCTTGGTTTTTAATATATAATAGATATAATGTGTTTAAAATTAAATTGAACAATTAATATTTGAAAAAATGTTATTTAAAAATCAATGAAGAATATAAGAGATGGTTGCTTATTTTTATACAAATATTCGTAAATAAAAATTTAATTTAATTTTAATTACTTTGTATTTATTATATTCAAAAGTGCAAGTACTCGCTAAACTTACAGATGGTAAATTTAAACTTGTATTATTACCAAGTTTATTGGATGGCATTTTAAATAATGTTTTCCCTATAGCACTTATATAAATCGCTTGCAAAACTGTTTTAAATATAAAATTTGTAACATTATTTAAATTTAAATTTTCTTACGAGCATAAAATTTGTTTTACTTAAATAAATTAAAAAAGTGATCCGGTCCCATTGCTTACAATGCAAAAATAGGAAGTGATGGGACAACTAGTACCACGCTGGAGAAATTAGGAACTAATAAACTAAGGACACTAAAGGATCGCCAATCTTGTTTTTAGATGGACAGGTATGATGATACGGAAAGGATACTATAAGGATACTATAAGGATACTATAAGGAGATGCTGTAGCATCATCTAATAAATACATGGTCTAGCCACGCGTAATTTAAAAAAACCGAATCAATCAGAAACCACCGCTTAGGTTCTCCATCTTAGATAAGTGGGCCGGTATTAGGATGTATTTTTAATACCAGGTATGTTCAATTATATGTATACCAGGTATGTTAAATTGTAATTCTCAACCAACTTCCTTGGAGATGTTGTTTTTATTCCTGGAGAACCAGGCTAGATTTTTATTATGACGAGATCTTTTCAAAAGCATCTTCGTATTTATAGCGTTTTAATTCTCAACCCCATTTCTAGCCTAGCTAACAAGTGAAGAGCGAGCCTGCGCGCTTAGAATTCTAACCCACTAAATATAGCAGTTTATCAGTTTACGAAAAAAACACATATGGGAATTGTAGGTCAAAACGTGCATAACAGAGTGCTCCCTCGAATTTATGCTTCAGGGTCGGTATGTCGGAGTGCCTGTGTTTGACGTCAAGGATGTTTCAAATCATTTTATATATTTTTCTGAAATATGTAAATTTTCACAAGAAAATAAAAACATTTTTGATTTACTTGCATAAACTTTCCTCTAGAAATGACTAGTTTATCTTAAAAAACTGCATTTTCCATAGTACATCCAAATATTTTCTAAACTACAAGTTATTTCAGAAATTTAATGTAAAAAAATAAATGAATTTAACTTCTTTCATATGTCTACTTATAAAAAAAACTTTAATTATTGATAATAAAAATGAGCTTTGGGCGAACTTTTCGGGAATCTGACACACTATGCATATTGCAGCATGAAGAAAATTGGTGACGTACACCTCGGATACTTTGCACATAAGTTTCATTTCAAACATCTTTAAGCGATTGTAAATGTTTGAAAACATGTTTTGATTAATGATTCTGAATAATTATTATTATTTTTTGCCTAATTTTGATATTAAAATTAGAATTTTCTATGACTCACCAGATTATGTGAAAATATTCTCATACAGGAAACCCGAATCTAATCAAATCAACAAAGAAATGAATTATTCTTTGTCATTATCAAGTACTGAACACTATTAAGTAGTTTACAGTTACCGAATCAATTTTTTGTTAATTGTTTAGACAAGTTGTTATAGTTCAAGTGAATATGAATAATATTGAAAATAAGTAATAAAGAAAGTTGTAGGTTTTGGCAAATTTTTCAACAAATTTGCGAAACATTTTTTTTGGCAAATGAGGCCAAATTTTTACTTTTTTCAAAGACGAACTAATTAATTAATCCTTTCTCTTGATTTTTGGCCTAAATGATGTATTTGGTGTTATTTCAAGAAGGTGTAAAATTATCATATTTTGCTGAAATAAATAAAAAACTGTTTCTAGTCGAAAGTTACATTTCAACAATGACAAATTATTAAGAGTTACTAAATTGTTGAATAATTGAAAATTATATGAAGTGAAACGATCTTGTATTTAAAAAAATTGGCTCATGTTACTCATAGAAGGTGTACATTTTTGACATTTCATCGAAAAAATTTTCAAGTAAATGAAAACAATTTAGATAATTATGGATAACTGGAAAAATCGGCAGACATGCGAGAATTATGTTGAGTTTGTTGACAAATTAACAGAAAAATAAATTTTTTTACTTTATCCTAGTCTAAGATTTTATTTACACAATAGAAATTTATTGGAAAAATTGAGGAAAAATTTATACGATCGAAAAAAACAAACTATGGACCTTACCGGCAGTGCCTGTGATTACCAGGAATAAGATAGCTAGGCTGCGGCCAAAGAGTTGACATCTTGTTAGGTTTAAAATTTTAGGAACAATAAAACTTGTAATTTCTAATAAATGATTCACTTATTCGAAATTCGGAACTTGGCAGTCTTATGAGCTAGCGGCATATAAAATTTTCTTTTAGAAGATTAGAAGTGTCACTTTCTACAAGTATTTAGTGAACTTTTGGTGATAGGAAAAATGGATAACATTGTTAGATTTGACATTCAAGGAATATAATTATTGCGGCAAAACAAAACTATTAATGCATACAAAAAATACCATTAAGATAAATAATTTAAACATTCTGTAAAATTTAAAGCGGATTAGTGATTTCCCTGAACATTTTTTCTAAGGATTACCAAAATTCTGGGATATACACCATACAAAAGGGCAGTCGCGGACAATTGTCTAGGAGTGGTCCCGAACGAATTAACACCCAAGCGGAGGTGCGAAAACCGTGCCGAAAGCTGAATGGCACCTGGGTGAGGTGTCTAGAACGGAGACTCTGGGAAACCGGGCGACCTCTCAGAGTGCGTAGCCTTATCCTTGCATGCGGGGCTCTACAAGGATGGACGAACCCCTTTCCCTAGTTTCTCGCGGGAACAACAATGACAACACTAAACATAGTTGTAGTAAGTGCGGTTCAAAGCAACAGAACGCGTAGGGCTCCCGACAATGGGTCGGTCAACAATGCCGACCAATCTAGAGCTGAGGGAGCCAATGAAATTGGATTCAATGCGATGGATCACCGGGATCTCGCGAGCTTTGGGTGGACGGAGCGACTGAATCACGACTTGCTAGAGCACGGCTGCATGCTCTGTGGTGCGAGAAACACCCGGAGCTATCGCACTTTTCGTAGCAGCGTCTGCGAAACCATGCTGAACTACTCCGAAAAAGGGGCTATGTAAGCGAAACGCCTACTCTACCACAGCTGGAACAAGCCGGCAACAGAGAAAGAGAGGCGAAACTAAGACCAACCGCGGGCAGGCATCCAATAGAGGAAGAGCGATGCCTCAAGACCCAGAGAAACATCAACACCAAGGTTTCTCCCAAGCCTAAAGATCTGGGTGAAATGGATCACGAGCTTCATGGGCATTTTTCCGGAGAATCTGACCTCTGGGCTATCAATTATTGTGTGTATGATGCAGCGAGAGTTTTGGCTGATGCGAACTGTAAAACAAAACCAACGGTTGATCATAAGACCAAAAGACGAATGCATCAACTTCCCATAAAGATAGGCTGGGCAAGACAGTACGCGTCCCGCATTCAATGTGTGATTGACTACATCACATCTGGCAGGAATTTGACCGCCAAGGTTTGAAAGTTCGCGCGCGAACTCCGGACCCGTTATCACACACTTAACAAGTCAAAGCTGCTAACCATCAGGCAGCATATTATTGAGAGAATCCGGATACTATCTGATGCTAAGAGAAGTCTAGAGCGGAGGGAGAGGTGGGTCGGAGAAAATCAACAGTTTCTCTCTGACACATCTCGACTCTTTCAAGACCCTTCGGTTACTATCGACAACCCGCCCAAACCAGAGGAGTACGAAGTATTTTGGAGAGAAGTCTACGAAGTGCAGCATGGACTGAACGAGGAAACAGAAAATATAAATAGCTTCAAGCAGCTTTGTGATACCCTCATAACACCTGATGAAGAATGCCCACCCATCACTGCCGAGGAGGTGAAAAAAGTATTAAGAGGGATGAAGAACTATTTCACTCCGGGACCAGAATTTATCAAAACCTTCTGGTGGAAGAAGTTTCATTCGGCCCATCAGAATTTGGCCCCTATTTTCACCTCACATTTATAGTCCGAAGAGCCGATTCCGGAGTGGTTGGTGGAAGGGCGCACAATACTCCTGCCGGAAATAGGCAACTTACCTGACCCGAAGAATTGCAGGTTAATCACTTGTCTGAACACACTGTATAAGATATTCACAGCCATCCTAAATGATAGGATTGTTCGGGCAATTGAACCTTGCTGGTAAGAAATGTACGAACAACGAGGCTCAAGGAAGGGCGTAACGGAATGTCGGGAGAACCTGCTCATCGATAGATGTGTCTGCAAAGATGCAGCATTTTACCAGTGTGACCTATCAATTGCCTGAATTGATTATCTGAAAGCTTTCGATTCGACCTCCTATTGACTTATCATCTGTCTCTTGGAAAGCTTAAAGGTTCATCTGCAAATCGTTAGTTGCATAGAAAGATTGATGCCGCTTTGGAAAACCAGATTTACTATCTTATCTAGAAAAAATCGTGTGACAAATAACAAGGTCACCTTTCAGAGAGGTGTCTTTCAGGTAAACACCATGAGCTCACTCCTCTTTTGCCTTACATTATTGCCACTATCTCTAGCACTTTGTCATTCCGACGGGTATTTTTTCGGAAAACCTAGAGATCGAAAGTATAAGGTCACTCATGTATTTTACATGGACAATCTTAAGATCTGTGCTAAAAACAATGAGCAGCTACATCTAGCTCTAGAGATTGCCGAACGATATACTAAGGAAATTGGATTGGAATTTGGGTTAGACTTCATAAAGGATACTTTCCGAAGGAGATACAAACGTTTGATCCGACAGATTTGGGCTTCTGAACTTTCGGCGAGGAACAAAGTATCTGCAACGAACATGCTTGCGGTTGCCGTGGTACTCTATTCATTTGGAGTGGTTCCATCGACGACGAACGAACTCAGATCCCTTGATATCGGGACAAGAAAGGTTATGCATAACCTGGAAAACGCATGAATCTTAAGTCTTTTGTTCCGTGACTGTACATCTCACGCCGCCAAGATGATCGCTGAATATTGAGTGTTGAATGTCTTTACAACAGGATTATTCTGGGTACGGCGCATAAAGTCGCAAATGGAAGAGACCCTCTTCTTAAAATGGTCAGGAAGCACGAGGAAGTGGGCAAAGGAGCGCTTCTGTACAAAGCAGCGGAGGAGGATGCTGAAACACTCGGACTTAACTTCAGTATTAGGGGTAAGTTAAATGAATCAAATCTTATCAAAGTCTCTGATACCATTATGTGTCTGAAGTTCCGGATCTTCTGCGCAAAAAAAATTTCTTTCCGAATTAAATCGTTTTCTGTTCTGCTCGGATCTTGAAAAAATGATTTCCCTTTTCGTTGACGAACCTTACAATATGCAGAAAAATTCACTTGTAAACCGCATTTGCGACATGTTCGGTCCTTTGCTGGAAAATATGTAAAAATCCTCGTATGGCCAGCTCGTCCGCAAATCATGCATTCATCAAATTGATTATTGTTATTGTATTGTTTTTTTTCAATTTTAACGGGAACTTAGGTTCTTTTTTTAATAATGATATTATGACTAAGATTATTATACTTATATTATATTTTTTAAACAGTATTTCTTAATGTTAATTTATTTTACGCGCTGTGAATAAATACTAAAAACTAAGAAAATCAAATAATAATATTTTGTTGTTGTTATAATAGTGTATTTAAAATGAGATGAGGGTTGGATGGCAAGTAAATTAAAATGGAAACACTTGGCAAGTGGGATTATTATAAAAGGATTTTGCTGTGAGTTAATATACGTTTACAAGAAGCAAGCAATACCCTCATTCAACACAAATGTCTTTGAGTCTGTTGTCATTGGCTCACAGCCCTTTTTATTATATTTAGTGCCCACAGCCCTATTTATATTTGGTGCACACAGCCCTCTATATATTCGTTGCTCACAGCCATCTTTATATTTAATGCTCACAGCCCTCTGTATATTTGTTGCTCACAGCCTTCTCTATAAACCTACTTCTTACAAACGACGATTTTCTATATTCACTTTTCTCTCATTTCTTCATTGTCCATTAGGTCCGAAAAAAAACTCATCGCCAATTCTGATGCTCTAGGTTTCACATTAATAATGACACGAAATTTTTAAATTTATAAACTATATTCTTAACATCATTAATTAACATTACACATATTTACACAGATGTACGAGCCGATATCAAACGTTCAGATGACAACCAAGCCTACCACCAGGCTCGGTCAACTCTGTGGGAAATAAATGGCGAAAATAAGCGCCATCTGTGAGGAACCAGAGAACTACAGGCGCGTGCATGTGTTAGTTTTTATATATGCATATGCCCCTTACTCACGTGTATTGAATACTAAAATAATTCAACAAAAAGGGAAGAAGAAAGGAAAAATGAAGCAAATAAAAAAAAACGCAAAGTAGGACATTTAAGATAATTATCATTCTATTAGCAATTTTACGTCACTCATTCACTTCATTTAACCTTTATTTGAAAGATGGCAGTACAGAACTACATAACAAAAAAAATTCGAATTTTTTAGGAGACTAAAAAAATATTTTGTAAAATCGAAAACGCTATTCAGAGATAAAACAAAAGTTTCTTCCGAGCTGAAGTGTTTCTGAATTGAGACCAAAAAAGTATTATTCAAAAAATTTATTTAGTTCCGAGAAATAGAACGGCGAAATTTACAATCTCAAAGTGACAGATACTTAAAATTGGAACAGGCTCGGTTGCCTATCAGATTCCCACATTACCACTTCAGACCTATCGACCGTCGCTTTGGGAACTTTTGTTTCTTCTTATCGACAACTTTTTTGCAACCACAGCCACTCACTGCACACGTTTTGCGCTTCATGAATAATTTTGCATTTAATTTTAAAGTTACGTGAATTTTGACAGATACAACAAACAATTTTCCACTCACGCGCTTTTTACATGGCCCACCCCTTGGCGCTGTAAGTCAGCGCCACCTGTGATGAGCCAGATAACTAATATCGTACCCCTCAATGCCTATTTGTCCCCGCTCCATAGTCCTAAACATTCACCATATTCAACCATATCCCTGTACACGAGTTTACCGAGCCTGCTTACCCCTGCGGGGTCACTTTCTTTACTAACTGGCCCACTTGTCACCTTCTGCCGCGCCGTCTCGGCCCCTCCATCACGGGTTCCTACATCTTGATTCAAGTTTAATTGTCATAATTAGTTCATTGATATAATCGGAAGAAACTGAAAAAAGAATCCTGATAATCGTTTAATAATTGCTGCATTAATGGAAACGTTGAATACATTCATTCTGCTAAATAAATTTGTATCAATCCATACTTTCATAACTTGAGTTTTTCATAACTTGTTTGCATCTAATAAAAGTGACAGGGTCATTCGCTAAGGGTAATTCGACGAGCTCCGGGATGACTGCCTCGTGAGTTCACCCAGGGTCGATGAGTGTTCCGCTAAAGTGGACACACAGTTAACAATAAGCTTTTTTGCTATTGTTCTTTATTTTTGATTTTTGTTAACAGTGTATTCAGAAAATATTATTAGAAGGGGCACTTAAAGGGCGGAGGTAGGGCTTAGATCTACTTTGCAACATGAGTCTAATAACTCGTCAAAAAAACCTTTTATTAAACCCTCGTACATAACGCGTTTCTTTACAGCTGCCAGCCGAACAGAACACCAGAATGTAGCAGCCATAACTTCACGAGTTTTATTCTTCCATAATCGGGGTTAAAAAAGTAAAACTATTCAAGGATTTGCAGTATGGATAATCGCTTATGCAATTATTGATCATTCATTATAGGAGTCTTTTTTAAAATTATAAAGTAGAGGTAAAACTAAAATAATGATACATTATACATATGTGATTTACTATTGTCTATACAGCCCGTTTGTGTTATTATCTACGTAAAAACACGTGTCCAGTTTAAGCTAACCGTGGTCAGCTTCCTAATGTAACTTGTCCTCTCTCTGTCGTTGAAACTACAACGCCGTAGTACTGCTTTGCGGTCTGCGGTGCTAATGAGTGCTGTTCCATACATGAAATATCCTTTGTAGTGTTTAACTAGACACTTCAAAGCCCGTAGCATTACATTCCTCGGTATTTAACGACTGGCTCTGGAAAAAT
>NC_046660.1:109814347-109824392 GCF_010883055.1 Belonocnema kinseyi | reverse complement strand
AATAAAGTTACTGGTATGTTGTAGTTTTTTTTAAAGTTTGATTATATTCATGATCATATCCGTAAGAAATTATTCAAGGTTCAAATCAACCTTTGTCCGTCATGTTAGTTTTCAAACCACAGTAAAGGGGAAAATGTCATTAATAAAATTTAATTTAAGAAAATTATATAAACGTTACAGTTGTAATTAATTGTGATCTGGTTTAAATTAAAAAATACATTTATGTATAATTGTATTCTCCTTATTAATTTTTCAAATAAATATTCGAAACTGGACAACTTGAATTGCGTTAACGAAAAATTAATATTTTGAAAGTTCAAAACTTAAAAATTGAATGAAATATTGTGAAGGTATATCAATAAAGACAAACAAAGCATCCTTGACAGTTTATAACAATATGATCTTATGAACAAAGACCGTACTACTGACAGCAATACCATAAATGACGTTTTTTTTCTCAGAAGAGCTTGTTTCTTGTGACATGAAGTAAATGTCACTCAGGAAGCAATAGTAAGGAGTAGTATTCCTGTGCATGGAAAGTGGCACGAGCAAATTCCAAGAGATCACTAGTGTTTTCCAAGCATACAAACCAGGCTCGCCAAACAGCGCATGCGCATTTGGCGTGCAAGTGAGTGACGTGTTTAATGAAAACTGAAAATTGAGCTAATGTGCCCGTAAATATTGTTAATTTACGTCCTTATTCATTTCTGAACTTTTGTAAATATATAAGTTAACACATTGTGGCCTGAAAACTATAAGTACTTTTACCACTTACATATTTAATTTTTCAACATTTATGTGTACTTGACTTCGCAAAAACTTTTTCCAAGTTGCAAAATGTTTATATAACCTCAATTTTCAGTTCCTATCGCTGTTGTCATCCGCGTGCACGGTTGTCATGGAAACACTGGAACTCACTCGCACGCTTCTCCTGGGAAAAACCGAGATAACAGATCAGGGGCCTATTTCTTAAAAATTACAAATCTACAAGTTACAATTTAGTAAGTTACTAGCTATATTTTCTTTTTCACAAAAGTCTTACGTCCACTTGTAATTACAAGTAATATCTCCTACAAGTTACAAGCGCCTTTACAAGTGCGCGCACGCGCACTTAACTTATCATAGCTGTTAACCTCGAAGTGTGACTGTTCGTGTTGCTGTGTCGGCGATTAATTCTTCAAGAAGATATTTTTTGTGCCATGGCGTCGAAGGAAATAACAAGGCGAAAAAGATCAGTGTTTTACAAAATACATACTTTCTAGCTTATCCTAACCTATAAATATATACAATTCTTTTAACGTATGTAATTCTTCATCGACTTCAGAATAACCGATAACTATATCGGAACTCCAATAAGTGCTTCTTTACTTAACCCATAATACAATTTTCACGGTCAGAAATTTCAGTCAAATACCTTATAATATAAATTGTATTTACTCTTACCACTTTTGCCTAACCGCAAAGACCCTCCGAAATTTTTCTACAAATCACAAGTGCTACTTACAAGACGAAACCTTTATGAAACAGAACACTTGTAAAACTGCGCGATATTACTTGTAAAAGGAGTCGCCGTACTTGTAGCTTGTAAAAAGTAACAATGACGTTATGAAACGCCCACTTATAATACAAGTTACAATTCCCTAGACTTGCACTTGTAAATTGTAACTTGTAGGTTTTATGAAATAGACCCCTGAGTGCGCAATAAAGGTGCAGTTACCTCAGAACGAATGTACATTTTATTTTATTATATTATTGCTACATCATGATAAATTATTATTATTACTCCGTTAGTGCAACACAGGACACGACAACAGCAATGCGCATGTGTGTAGTGGCGAGCTGAAGTTTGCATGCTTGGCAAACATTAGCGATCTCTTAGAGGTTGTTTTTCGCACCTCTGCTCATAAAACACATAGGTTGATACCAATAATTGCTATTACTTCGTGATGTCAGTAATAATATTTGGCACCAGTTTCATTCTCTGAAAATGACATGATTATCAGATCACGCTGTTACCTGGGCAGATTTCCAAAATAACTGAATTAATTTTCAATTTACATTATGACAATAATGAGAAAAATTGATTAAAAATGACAAATCTAAGTTTTACAAAGACATAAGGGGCTATAGGTGGACAATTTGTAACAGTGACAAGCCTTCTGAAGGGCTTGTATTCGTGTACAGTGTCCAATAGCGGGGTCTAAAAAATGCTTTTCGAGCTACCGAGAAATAACCCCGCACCACAAACGTTTCTTTTTCCGGAAAAAAGAAAACCCGTAATTTTTTTGATTTTCAAACATTAAGTGGATAATTTAAATATCCTCCGTGACATTTTAAACAATTTTGTTTCTTTTAAATAAATTTAAGTTATTTGAACAATTATTTTTTCCAGAAAAATGTAAAAAAACCAATCGCATTTTCTGAATGAAATGTTATCGTAACCCATTAATTCAAGTAGTGAATTCAAAAAAAACATTTCGTGATTATATAGACAATTAATGTTTGTTTATTTTCAAAACATCTAAAAACTGAGTTTCAGATGTCCACTTTTTTATTAAATTGGTATCCTATGTTACTTTATATTCTATTTTTGATACATTTTATCTAATGTTTACCAAATTTATATTCGTTTAAACAATTTTTATTTTCTAAAACAGTTTTCTTTCGAAAATGTTTGAAAAATAATGTAAAATAGAACAAATACTATTATTATTCTGAGTGTATAGTAGGGTTACCCAAAAAACAACATTTGAGAAATTTCAACGGACGTGATAACTAAATCGTTCACATAGGCAAATACATTTATCCCCTTTTTTATTAAAAAAGAAACTTTCTTAGGACTCGCTTTGAGGCTTCAAATATTCTGATTTAAAGCAGAGAAGTCCTAACACCAACTATAATCCAGTCGCAACTAACACCTCTGTATGCAGTAATAGGTCCCCGAGGTCACTCTTTTTTAAAAGGTCAAAAAAAGGCCGCTGATTACAAATATCTTGGGTAGGTTTTCGAAAGCTAAGTCAATTTTCGTTCAAACAATTTCTTAAATAATTTCAGTATTTATTAACACAACAAAATCATAAAATCATTTTTGACATGACTGAGCAATAATAAAACTTTTTACATCCTACACTTTTTTCGTATGACAAACTGTTTGCAATCGTTATAAACAAATGATTTTTTAACAAAATTGCCATATGTGCAAAGTGTTATCTCAGAATCTATTGCTAATAAAAATTTAGAACTTGTAAGCTGTCTATATCGAGGATAGATCTCTTAAGAGGAAAAATAAATCTTCCGATCGAATACAAATTTCTTTCCTTAAATTGTGGTTAAAAGGTTGCTATTTTCAAGAGGAAATCGCTTAGACTCTTTATTTATTAATACACAATGAACCAGATCAACGAGTGTCATAATATGTCATAATATTTTCGCTCTCGTGACATTTTCTCGTACAATAAGCCATTATTTATTCACGGCTTTATAAACAACGTATTTTTTATAAATATACGCTCCCTTGAAAGCCAAAAATTTTCAAGTTATTTTCGATTACCTTTTTTATATCCTTAATAGTACCTTTAAAATTTTAATACTAATGGGTAGCATTTTAGATACCTGCGCCTTATTATTTATAACTATTGTTATTAAACAAAACGCTCAATTAAGAAAATCGATTTTTTCTTAATTTTTTTTATAATCTATGGCACAAAATAAAACTTTCCACTCTCGCAATATTTTCTCGAACGATAAGTCATTATTTATTCAAGGCCTTATAAACAGTGTATTTTATAAATATGCGCTCCCTAAAAGTCACAAGATTCAAGTTATTATTGATTATCTTTTTTTTATATACTTAATTTTACCATGAACAATATAATTATCTTGGGTAGCATTATCGATATCTGTCTCTTTTTATTTATAACTATTTTTAGGAACAAAAATACTTGTTAATAAAATCAATACAATCTCATCGTACGAGAAAATACCACGAGAGTAAAAAGTTTTTTGTGTCATAGATTGCGAAAAAAATACATTTTTTTAATTGAGCATTTTTCTTAATAACACTAGTTATAAACAATACCGCCCAGATATAGAAAATGCTACCTAAGATAATTATATTGCTTATGGTAAAATTAAGGATATAAAAAAAAGGTAATCACTAAAAACTTAAAAATTGCGGTTTTTAGGAAAGCGCATATTCATAAAAAATGCATTATTTAAAAGACCGTGAATATATTATATCTGGTTGTACCAGAAAATATCACGCAATTCAAACGTTCAATCATGTTTCAAGGATTAATGACAAAAATCAAGAAGAAATCAATTTTCTTAACCGAGTTTTTTTGTTAATAATAACAATAATTATAAACGATAAGGAGCAAATATAGAAAATGCTACCCAAGTTAATTATTTATTTAATGGTGAAATTAATAATATAAAAAGATAATCCCTATTAACTAAAAAATTGTGGTTCTTAAGGGAGCGTATATTTATAAAAAATACATTGTTTATAAGGCTGTGAATAAATAATGTCTTATCGAACGGGAAATTATCACGAAAGTGAAAATGTTTATTTTGTGTTATAGATTAATAAAATTTTTTAGAAAAAATCGATAATTATATTGTTTAGTGTAAAATTATTGCATATGCAAAAAGGTACTCGTTAATGACTTGAAATTTGTGGCTTTTTGTAGAACTTATATTTATAAAAAATACGTTGTTTATAAGGTCGTCAATAAATAATGGCTCATCGTACAAGAAAATATCAGTTAAGAGAAAATTTTGATTTTGTTCCATAGAATAATGAAAAAATGTAGAAAAATTAATTTTCTTAATTTATCGTTTTTGTTGCTGACCAAGGTAATTCTATTTCTTAAGGTGAAATTAAGAATATAAATAAATGATATCGCTAAAAACTTGAAAATTGCGGTTTTTAGGGGAACGCATATTCATAAAAGATACATTGTTTATAAAGCCTTGAAAAGTTTAATCATTTTTCAGGGATTGATAAGAAATCATTAAGTCAATCCTGGTTATGGAGGGTCATTATTTATATAAATTGTTATAAACAATTTAGCAAAAGAAATTATGAACACAATGTTATGTTATGATTGCTAGATAAAGGTTTTTCCAACAATTTGAAGGAGTATTATGACACTGGTGAAATCTGGATGATTGTTTTTTAATAAATCAAGAGTCTAAACGATTTCCTTATAAAAATGATAAAATTTTAACAAGAATTCAAGGAAAGAAGTTTTCATCCGATCGGAACATTTCTATTTCCTCTTAGGAGGATTATCCTCGATATAAACGGTGTACAAGTTTTAAATGTTTCTGAGCAATAGATTTCAAGGTAAAACTTTGGAAATATGGTAATTTTGTTAAAAAATAATTTGCCTATAACGCTGCACATTGCAATTGGTTTCTCGTATGAAAAAAGTGCAAGAAGCAAAAAATTCTATTTTTGCTCAGCTGTGCTACAAATGATTTTATAATTATTACATTCTCACCAGAGAAGGTATTAGATTAGTATAAATCTCAATCCCCAACCTAGTTTCCGTTAAATTTCTACGTTTTGAGACCCCCTGAATCCAAAAAACAGATTTTTATGAATATGTCTGTCTGTCGTTGTGAATTGATGTATGTTTGATGTTGTGTGTATGTTTGCATGTATGTAGGTATTCGAAAAGTGAGCATATTTTGAATATTTTTAAGACCACTTTTTTTAAATTCAAAAGTTCTCTGTACTTATATTCGAAGAATGCAAAAAGTTGAACAATTTATCTTTATGAGTTTTTTGACAAAACAAAAAATTAGCAGAGATATAGCATTCACAATATTCCAAAAAACATACGAAAATGAAAATTTTAGGCCAAATAACGCAGGATATGAAAAAAAACAGGAAAAGAAAAATGTTCCTTTTTGAATACCCTACAAGATTATCATAACAACTCTCTGAATTTTCTTTAAAAAGAGAAAATTCTCATTTTGACAGCATACAAAATAATGAAAAAATTACATTTTTTGGCCGAACGGTGCAAAATACTTTAAAAGATGACACACAAAAAATGTGCATTTGAAAAAGATCTGCAAATTTGTTATTAAGCACTTTTTGATCGGATGCGTAGTTTTGGCTTTAATCATGAAAAAAATTATTTAAAGTAAACAAAAATCAGGTCCGTCCGCTCAGCGCCGCTACCAAGGCAAATTATAAAATGGAATAAGCCATATTTTTTTGCTTTTTTTTTGCTAATTTTATGTTAAAAAGAATTTTTTTTACTCTTTAAACTTCGGAGAAAAGGATGGCGGCGCTAGCAGGACGCCCACTCAGCGCCGCCACCTACGAAAACTCCCTAAAAATGATTACAATGCGATAAACGATAAGTGCAGATTTAAAAATTTTTTTTTGCTCTATGATGACATATAATACGTTTTCCAAAAAACTACCCCTAAGTCTTACACAACTACCCCCTGTGATCAAAAACGTTTTCAAAATGGGAAAACTACCTTCAACAATGTAAACATGTGTTAGGGCTTCAAATTAATCACATGACACTTGAAATTTCGCTTTCTTTATAATTTCCCCAAAATTACCCTTCCACGTGAACGTATGCAGCAGAACATTTATATGTATGAAAACAGCATTACAAAATAATCAAACTTAGAAGAAACTGTTAGTTGATATTTTTTTCTCCTTTTTTGCTCTCCGACAATATATAATACGTTACCCAAAAACTACTCCTAAGTCATACATACACAACCCTCGTCATCAAAATCGTTTTAATAGTTTAAAAACCACCTTGAACAATATAAAAATGATTCAGGACTCATAATTAATTAAATGAATCTTGTAAATTTGCCTCTCATTATAATATTCCCAAAACTACCCTTTCACGTGAATGTATGCAACAGAACGTATATATGTATGGAAAAAGCATTAAAAATAATCAATACTTAGAAGACAATGTTCGCTGATATTTTTTTCCCTTTTTTTTGCTCTTTGATCATATATAATACGTTCCCGAAAAACTACCCCTAAGTCATACCTATCTACCCCTCGTGATCAGAAACGGTTTAAAAGATTGAAAGCTACCTTGAACATTAATAAAACTTAGAAAACACTGTTAGTCGATATTTTTTTCTTCTTTATTGCTCTCTGATAATATATAATACGTTACCTAAAAACTACCCCTAAGTCACACATACCCTCCCCTCTTCTTCAAAAACATTTTAAAAGTTGGAAAACCACTTTGAACAATGCAAAAATGATTTAGAACTCCAAATTAATAACATGGAGCTTTAAAATTTCCCCCTCTTCATACTTTCCCGAAAAACTACCCTTCCACGTTAACGTATGCAGCAGAACATATATATATATATATATATATATATATACGCGGAACACCTTCAATAGGGAACACCTTATTATTGTTATTATTATTGCTCAGCTATTCAACTCATTGTCAGTTACCTTAGCAAATACAGTGCACAATCAGCGGGCCAACCAAAAGTCATCTTTTTTGCAACCATCCACCTGCAGTCCCTTCAGACGGTGTTCGACCTAAATGTTTCATTTTACATTTGTTTTTTTGTTTTTGTTAAAAATATAAAAAATATATGTATGTATGAAAAAAGCATTAAAAATAGTCAAACTTAGAAGCAACTGTTAGTTGATATTTTTTTGCTCTTTTTTACTCTTTGATAATGTATAATACGTTCCCTAAAAACTATCCCAAAGTCATACATACCCTCCCCTTGTCATCAAAAACGTTTTAAGAGTTGGAAAACCATCCTGAACAATTTTGCAAATTTGCAAGTTTCATTTCATTAATTTTGAGTCCTGAATCATTTTTATATTTTTCAAGGTGGTTTTACAACATTTAAAACGTTTTTGATCACGAGGGGTGAGTATGTATGACATAGGGGTAGTTTTTGGGGAACGTATTATATATTATCAGAGAGCAAAAAAAGGGCAAAAAAATATCAACTAACAGTGTTTTCTAAGTTGTATTATTTTTAATGCTTTTTTAATACATATAAATGTTCTGCTACATACGTTCACGTGGAAGGGTAGTTTTGGGGAAATGATAAAGAGCGCGAAATTTTCAAGTGCCATGTGATTAATTTGAAGCCCTAAAACATTTTCACATTGTTGAAGGTAGTTTTCCCATTTTGAAAACGTTTTTGATGACAGGGGGTATTTGTGTAAGACTCAGGGGTAGTGAGTGACGGCGCTGAGTGGACGTCCAGCTAGCGCCGCCATCCTTTTCTCCGCTGTTTAAAGAGCAACAACATTTTTTTTGAGCATAAAATTAGCAAAAAAAAAAAGAAAAAAATTTGACGTATTCCATTTCATAATTTGCCTTAGTGGCGGCGCTGAGTGGACGGACCTACAAAAATCTGCCCGCTGCATGGGCACATTCTTATCATAACTTTTGTCTTTTAATTTCTTTTTCGTCCGCTGTCTGCGGTTTTAAAATATTTAATTTTTGATGTTAATACTATTTTTTTACGATTAAAACCAAAAAAGGAACTATAAAAACTTATTAATGACAAATCATTTCACTTCTATATTCTTATCAGAGAACGTATGAGATTTGTGTAAAATTTCACCCAACCAGTTATTGTTAAATTTTTACGTCTTGAGACCCCCTTAATCTGAAAAAACAGGTTTTTACGAATGGTTATATACGCATGTGCGCATGTACGTACGTACGTATGTATAGTATATAAGTATGTTTGCATGCATGTATGCATGTATGTATAAATGTAATCTGTTAGGCAAATTTGTACGAGGGAGGTTTAATATATATGCATGTGAAGCAAATATGCACTACCGCTTCTGAACTGTAAAATACAATGGTGTAGTGAACTAAATATACATGTGTATTAAATTTAATATACAGGTCAGTATAACAATGTGCGTAAAAACTCAATGTGCTTTTATTTCTTTAAATCTTGTCAAATATTCTCAATTAAATTAATAATCTAAAATTCGTCGACTGAATTGGTATTCATTATGAAAGTGCAATGTACGGGTAAAACTTTTTCCTAATTTCGATCTAAATATTATTAAATATGATGTTTTATTAATTACGATCGAAAAATTACTGCTAAACTTTTTTCGAATTTGTGAAGAATCGAATTATCTGATTTTTCTTTTAAGCGATTTACGTGCATAAATGTTTATGACATTTAATATAGTCGTCCTTGATAGCGATTTATGATGCTTTATATATTAATTTTAATACACATGGGTATATTAAATTTAATAATACTTTAAACAGTGAATGTATGTGTGGATGATGTATGTATGTATGTATGCATGCATGCATGTTTGTATGCATGTACGTCCGTCTCACTGTGTGCACGATCACTTTGGAAAAAATTAATATATTGAATTGGCTTTTGGTAAACTTTTTTAGTGTCCTAAACTGAAGGTCAAGTTCGTTACCAAGCCATTTTGGATAAAAATCTAAAAATTTAGCACATTTTGAATATTTCAGAGCATACTTTTTTTTAATTCAAAAATTCTCTGTGTGGATATACATAGTATTCAAAAAAACGAACCATTTATCCTAAATACTGTTTTTTACCTTACCGGAAATTACAAGAATTCTCGCATTTACACTGCCGTGCAAAGGTTTTACACCATCTCTTTTTTATGTCTGAATAAATTCTCTTCATTTTAATTATACCAGAGCTAAAAAAATGTTTCTTCAAATGGTTTATTGTTTTCTAAATTCTGCATAAATAAGTTTAGGGTGGAGCCAATTTATCTAGTTTTCTAGTAGATATTCAAAAAATAGTGTAAATTTAAATGTTTTCTCAAATTTTCAATAACTTCCGAAATAGACAACATTTTTCAATGTTCTTGGGCTAATTTTGAAGATTTTTTCCACCGTATTGCAACATCTTTTGTGTTTAAATCGTAAAAATGTTCTTTTTGAGTTGCAAGAACTTGAAGGTGTAACAAAAAAGTTGGAAAAATTGGGATATTATTTTTGGTAACAAAAATATTTTTGTAAAATATGAAGTTTCTATGTAA
>NC_046660.1:109789657-109814247 GCF_010883055.1 Belonocnema kinseyi | reverse complement strand
TTTAACTTTTATTTTGATTTGTCTACGGATAAGATGTTTTCAAATTTTTAAAACTTTTTTGTTACACATTCAAATTCAAAATGAGCCCAAGAAAATTGAAAAATGTTGACTATTTCGGAATTTATTGAAAATTTAAGAAAACATTCAAATTTACACTATTTTTGGAATATCTACTTAAAAACTAGAAAAAATGAGCTTCACCCTGGGCTTATTTTATACAGAATTTCGAAAACAATCATCCTTTTAAAAGGAATCTTTTTTAGCTTTGGTATAATTAAAATGGAGAGAATTTATACAGTCATAAAAAAGAGGTGGCCTTAAACTTTTGTACGGCAGTGTAAAAAATAAAAAAAATACACGAAAATGAGCATTCTAAGCTAAATAACGCAAGATATGATAAAAGTCGAGAGAAGAAAACTGTTGGTTTTGAATGTCCTACAAGATTATCGTAACAACTGTTTGAGTTTCGGTAGAAAATTCAATGGACTAAGTCTGGCTCACTGAGGTTAGGGATATAAGTTAGAAGATAAAAACCAGTCTGGCTGCTGTGTAGACCGCATGTGTAACTTTTAAATTGTAAGAATAAGATCAGAGATGCGCAAATGCAGTATTTGAAAAACGGCAAACGTGGGAATAAAATATTTAATAACAGAAGTTTTTTTAAATAATGTGCATTTTTTTAAACGAGACAATTAAACTACATGTGTTTCAATGACAATTCATGTTATGAATTGAAATAATATACATTTATGGGATTAATATACAATGTCAGGGATAAACTGGAGTATGAAGCACCAGATACATGATGAGGAGAATGTGTTCCTTAAAGCCGAAGGAGCTTTAACAAAAGAGAATTCACAATCACCAATGTACTGCTGTCGATGGTTTCACCATTAGTTTTAAAAAGTATGTGCACAAGTGTGGGGAATATACAAAGACCTAACGCGTAGCGCGATGTAAATACATTATCGAGCGCGAAGCGCGAGGTAAATATATTATCGAGCGCGAAACGCGAGAATTAACAGTTTGACCAAGCTTTTGACAACCGACACAAAATATTCGTAATCAGGGGCCTTTTTTAAACTTGTAAAAAAGAGTAATCTCGGGGACCTATTAGTGCATGCAGAAGTGTTAGGGCTACCGGATTACTACAGGATTTATCCAAAGAGCAGCTATAGATTTATTTTTAACTTTTACTCGGGTGAACCCGGTTATACATCATATCCACGGACTAAGTCAAGTGACTGAGGATATTATAATGTTATAAGTTAAATTAACTAATTTAATACGATGCTTGAAACCTCCTGCGATGATGTACGTATAAAATTACGAGCGGCCACGAGCGCTGGAGGTGACGACACTCACCTCTGGATGCTTTCTTAGAGCACCCATCTGCCACTCCACGGATTTTCACTCGCCCACTTCCTGATGGTCAAGAAAGTTTCTCACAATGCGACAGGCGTGTAATAAAACCGCCTTCTGTGCTGCTGCCAATATCCTGCTGAGACCTAAATATTCAAGATATTCAGTGCATCTTTCGTGCAAATTGCCTGTAGCCGAAATCAAAATGGGATGAATAGATGCATGATTCACATTCCTCCATATGGTCTTTACTTCATGCCTTAACTCGCTATACTTGTGGATCTTGGTTATATAGATTGACTGCGAATTTCGGTTGAGTGGACAAGCAATGTCGATGATGTAGACTCTTTAACCTTTTTTCTCGCATCACTAGGTCAGGTCGATTGGCCTGGATTTAATGAAACCTTTGGATAGTAACACCCCAATATCAGATGTAATCTTCGCTTTCTAAAAATGGCATTGGAATGTATCTATAGAAAGGCATCCATTCTTTTAAGAGTCCTATGTTTAGGGCAAGTTGTTCATGTATGATGCCCGCTACTTCATTCTCTGTGCGTATATTCTCTCTGGGCCATTACGCGAAAGCCATAATGTGCATCTTTGGATACAGAACACCTTTCCTTAGCCAAATATTAGATGTCTCACTATCCACTTTATTTTGATCTAACATGTTGGGGTGCTCGCCATGAATGGCTTTCTACCTACATTGTATTTCTAATTCCTCTATGGTTTCTGCCCTGATATTTAAGGCTCTATCTGAAGTCAAATTTAAGGACATGTAGCCAAGATCCTCTTAGCAGACTGTACTGTAAAGCGCAGCATTTTGTTTGCTGTTTAAAAAGTCTCGCAACTGTATAACTTGTGACTCACACAGTTTTTTGACATCTACAACGCCCCTATCCCCTAAATGTCGTGGTAGAACTACCCTTCCCATCGCTGAATTTCTGTGGTACATTCGGTGCTTCTTAATTTCTAAGCGAACAATTCTGTTTAACTTTTCAAGGTCGGTGTTAAACCATTTTATGAGCCCGAAGGAGTACGGGAGGACCGGGATGG
The DNA here is from genome assembly GCF_010883055.1 of Belonocnema kinseyi. Classification (NCBI taxonomy): domain Eukaryota; kingdom Metazoa; phylum Arthropoda; class Insecta; order Hymenoptera; family Cynipidae; genus Belonocnema; species Belonocnema kinseyi. The sequence goes on along the minus strand of NC_046660.1, from coordinate 109,811,829 downwards.
CATATGTGTTGATTGCCCTGACTTTCTTTGCAGAGTTGAAAAAATTCTTCATAATCAATCTGAGTCTCGTAGTGCAGGCAGTCATTAGGCTTGTCTTAACTATCGTATGTTGAATACCCTCAGATCCAAGTATACCCAGGTATTTATATGATTCGGTTGCAGTCATTGCCTCGATATCATTTTCGAACTCGTTCTCTAACTCTGCGGTCCCTAATTGCCCCCTGATTAAATGCACTGTTCTACAATTATCTAGTCCGAACTGCATGTGGATATAATTGGAAAAACTGCTTTGTGACATCGATCACTTGCTGCAGTTTCTGGGCTGAATTAGCGTACAGCTTCAGGTCATCCATCTAAAGGAGATAGGTCACTTAACGAGCATCTTCATTATCATGAATTCTGAACCAATGAGACATGCTGTTTAGTGTTTTGCTCCATGGATTCATGCTAAACAGAACCATAGTGCGCTGAAGGAGTCTCCGTGAAAAATACCCGTCGTAAAGCGTATTGATCTAGTTATCCTTGGTTGTCCATGCTTGGCATACTTGATTCTTGTATGCCAGAGCCTCATCGCATGGCTTACAAAGTCAATAATTTGTGGGCAGATTTTTTAAAGTTTTAAGACTTCAAGCAAATAGTCATGGCAACAGCGTCTATAGTGACTAGCTCTTTACAGCCTCGCGAGTTTTCACAAAATCCTTTTTCCTCTTCTGTAACAATGTCATTCTCGTCGTAATGACAATATACCTTTTCTGCAAGGATAGCTGTAAGATATTTTAAAACTGTTTGCAGACAGACTATCGGCCAAAAGTCAGATAGACTTTTGCATAGACCAACTAATTTATCTCCGTTATAGTTTATTCTTTGATCCCCAAAATTACCTAATACTCTTTCTGTATCCTGATTTAGGGTGCCCACTCAACCGTTCATGTCTCCTAGTACAATTATTTTTTCCCCATGTTCGCAAATGCTTATTGTGTCATTTAAAGTTTCCCAGAAGGCGTCTTTTACTTTTCTAGGATCACTATCAACCGGCGCGTAGCATGCTATGATAAATAGTCTTTTGATTCCTACTTTCATTCTAGCCCAGGATGATTTTAGTAATATCGTTCATCAGCTTTCTAGTTATATTTCCTTTTTTATATTGAGTTTCTCGACCTAATTTGCACCTTACTTTGCTGACATCCATGTCCAACCTGATCTTCCACGATGAATCTCGATCCCTTTCTAGGATTCTAGGACAAAAACTGCATTCGCAGGCCTAGTTTTCTGGCCCAGCCTTCTAACGGTTGCCACGGCTGCACAGTATACAAGAGTTTGCACCTCTAACGCAGTTTGTGCTACGTTCAAATACGTAGGTAAAACCTTGCCTTCGAGATCTGCTTCTAGTGCACGCAGATCATTTGTGATGTTCATTTTAGGCAGAGTATGCCTTAGTTTTGTTTTTACATATCTGAACTCTAGTAAAGCATGACCAAAGTTCATTTAAAGGTGTTGTAGTTTTTCTGAGATTTCCCTATCGACATTATCGTTAGTAATATCCGGATGTGGTTCTAATTGATCCTGTACATGATGTTCGAATACTTATTATATACTTTGCCTAGGCAATATACAGAAAGTTGTAACACTCAATAGACGTTTAATCACTATTTTTACAACATGGTATACAGTAATGGTATTTTCATTTGATGACAAGAAATTACTGCGTAGCCACTTTCTTCAATGATACATCTTTTTTTCTAATGAATTTTATGAACAGTTAAAAGATTCGGTTTGAATATAACAAACTGCGATCTAAAAAAACGCTTATTTTGATTACAGAAATATTTAACACTGTAATCAATTCTTAATTGACAATTTTCATCATATTACGAGTTTACAACAATTTACAATCCAATAAAATTGTTGAGATATTCATGACAAGCGACTGTTAAAAAATCATTTTAACTATTTTTTATTTGACAACATATTTCTTGTTTTTTCGTCATTTTCAGAAATGCCATTTTTTAAAAAGATTTTTAGATTTATGAAAATATGTCTTGAATCAGGGCAAGAAGTGGATTTCCACATTTATACCTGTAAAAATTTAACTTTCGATTTTTGACGGTCGAATCCCCACCCCCCTTTTCAAATTTGTTTGTTTCAGAGAAAAAGAAATTCCATTTTCAAAATCGGTTAACATTAACTAGTGCCCCCGGCCTTTGAAATCTTTATGGAGATTAAAAGGAAAAAGCTTAGTTTTCGGAAAAATAAAAAAAGTAAATTTTATTAACTTTTTGTAAATTGAAACTTGACCGCTTCTTAAGTATGTTCAAGAAATAATACACACCCAATAATTTTTAATGTTGACGCCCCTAACCTGCATAATCTGAAGAAGCCCTTCAATTTCCCTAGAATTACCTAAGCTAGGGGAAATAAAAATCACACTAAAGAATTTCTGTATACAAATTAAGATTCTAAAAGTAGTTGCACCTAAGAATATAATATCGTTGTGCCTTTATTCGCGTCTACTAGTATTATCAAAATAACATGCAAGTTGTCCCTAGGGTTTTCCTTATTTTTTTATCTAGGGGGAAACTGAGACGCGTAAGATAGATTCTAAAGCCAGATTTGGATTCAGCAGCTCGAAATCCATAAGGGTAGCCTAGCCACTTGTCTCGTGCAGACAAATTTTTTGTATGGCCTTATGACGAGAAAATCCCTAGCCTTTTCCCTACTTTTTGCATCTAGGGAAAAACTGAGACGTGTAAGACGAATTTTGAGGTCATATTCGGATTCAGCGGCTCAAAATCCTTAAGAGTATCCTAGTTGCTTGTCTCATGCAGACAACTTTTTTTTTGTGGGCCTGTGTAATTAATTTCCATATATGTTAAGTTTAAAATATTATTACTGAAATTCATAAACTTTATGATTTATCACAAAAAAACCATGACCTTTTACTTTTTAGAGTTAAGAAAAAAATTGTTTAAAAAAAAAACAGAAATTGTTCGAAAAATAATAATTTGTGAAACAATAATTTGAAATTTGTGAATTTTTGTGACTTATCCAAATAGTTTTCACTTGGCCAGAAAAAAATCTATTATGGTACATATAAGCAAGTTAATAAGCAAAAGTAATTTTTTTTAGATTTGCAACGTCGAGCTCATTAAAAGCCATGCATTTTTTTGTAGGATTTGAGTCCAATTCAATGCTCGGGAAACATAAGGGGCTAACCCTCCAAATTTTCAAAATTTACTTTGTTTGCTTTTTGTATTATCCAATCTCTTTTACGTGTCCTGTTTTTTCAGAAAGTAAACAAATTAAATTTTACTCTTTTTAATAAAATAAAAAAGTTTCTGAAAAGTCTATCCCAAGACGTACAAGTGAAGAGTTTTTTCGTTCATCTGAAAAATTTTCCACATAAGGGTTAGCCTCTTATGGTTCACGAATATTCAATTAATATTGGGTTAATACTAATACAAAATGGATGCGATTTAACAATGTTTTAAACTTCTGGCCAATTAATAAAATAAACAATTTCATGTCAAATCTGAAAGATTAAGACAAATTTATAAGAAAAAAGACATTTTCTTAAATTTTACTCAGAATCGTCAATACTAGGTGATTCGCCTTAAAACTTGTATCAATTATTACATTAAACTACTTGAAAAGTTGAAAATAACACTCAATTGCTTAAACAATTACGTTTGTCTACTTCAATTAATTATTACCTCACAGTAATTAAAAAGTTGAAAATAAATTTAAAAATTCGCAAAATCCTGACTTCTACAGGGATTTTAAAGTAAATTGTAAATTATATTTAAAAAAGAATTTAAACAAAATTGAAAGTAAATATTTTTTTAATGGAGTCTAATCATTTCTTTTTGAACAATCCAAAAATTTCTTCAGGCTTCTAATTCAATTTTTTTTCAACTGCGTCTTACTACGCATAATTTAAAAAAGTACATTTTGATATCTTTGAAATCACGAAAGTGAGCAAAGTTAAAAAAAGGAAAAATTTTACTGAAATAATGGAGAATATTTATTATACACTTTGCCTGTACCATATATATAATTAAAAATTTGTCATAAGGACAACCGCAGGATTTCGCTGGGAGCGGGTGCTAATCTGAAAAATTGCACCCGCTTCCAGCGAAATCGCGGTAAAATTTCAGCCACAACCACGTCTCACAACCGTGAGATAGGTGGTTACAGTCTGTAAAGGAATCAATACGACGATCGAGCAAAAGCCTCGTGCACCCTAAGAACACGGAGTGACCCAAGGACAACCACCATCTGCATTTTTCCCGCAAGGTGTTCTAGCATATTGTTGACACGCACGGATGCTTTTTACGCTATTAGCAAGTGAAAGCTTGGTAACTCCAAGAGCGTCGATGATAAGGACGATCAGTTTAACAGAATATTCCGGGTATAATCGTTGCAACTCCCTCATAAGGTCTCGATACCTCTCTTTCTTTTCATTCTCCTTGGCTATGATGTTTTTGTCAGTTGGTGCCGAAAATTCGATAACGAACATGGTTCGCTTCTCGAAATCAAGAAGAACCATGTCAGGACTCGAGTGAGCAACAGAAACAATTGTCGAGAATATAAAGTTCCAGTATATGCGGCACTTCCCATTCTCGACAATTGACTCAATTTCCCTAGGAGCATTTAGAGGAACGATATTAAGGTGAATGCCGTAGGAATAACAGAGATGGTAATAAAGCACTCTTAGTGCCGCATTGTGCCTTTGATTGTAGGTCGTTCCCGCGTGTGTTGGACAAGTAGATAGTATGTGCGCTAAATGCTCGGGGTGTGCATGGGACGCCCTGCAGCAATCATCGGGAATGTCTTGGCTCAAAATGTGGCGACGGTATGTTAAGGTGGAAATTACACCGTCTTGGCATATAAAAATGAAACCCTCTGTACCAGACTTCAATCCAGGCGATTTAAGGAAAGCAAACGTTAGCTCACAAGACATTGACTGATCCTTTACATTTCTGTGGAAGATACCGTGCATCCCCTTATCGAGGAGCTGTTCACGAAAGTTTTTCTCTTGTGCTTTCTAAATCCGGGCTTTCAGGATTGAGTCCTCGAGATAGATTAGAATTGATGGATTTTGCTCACCCCTAATACTGAAGTCATGTCCAAGTGTTTCAGCAGCCTCCTCCGCTGCTTTGTACAGAAATGTTCCTTTCCCCACTTCTTCGTGATTCCTGACCATTTTAAGAAGAGGGTCTCTTCCATTTGCAACTCTATACCCAGAATAATCCTGTTGTGAAGACATTCAAGGCTCAATATTCGGCGACCCCCTTGACGGCGTGAGATGTACAGTCGCTGAACGGAAAATTTAAGATGCATGCTTTTGTTCATTTTCATAACCTTTCTTGCCCCGATATCAAGAGATCTGAGCTCGTTTTCGGTCCATGGAACTACTCCAAATGAATAGAGTAGTACTGGGACGGCAAGCATGTTTTTTGCAGATACTTTGTTCCTCGCCGACAGTTCGGAAGACCAAATCTCTCGGATAAGACGTTTGTATCTGCTTCGGAGAGTATCCTTTATAGATGTCACATCCTGAATGCGGCTCTGTGGCACGCCCAGGCATGTATAATTCTCTCCAGCGCAAAGGTGTCGTATGGCACTTCTATCAACGAGCTCAGGATCTTCAGGGATGCCATTAAGTTTTCCTCGCTTCAAATAAACCTTGGCACATTTGTCTAACCCAAATTCCATTCCAATTTCCTTAGTATATCGTTCGACAATCCCCAGAGCTAGATGCAGTTTCTCTCTGTTTTTAGCATAGATCTTAAGATCGTCCATGTAAAATACATGAGTGACCTTGTACTTGCGATCTGCAGGTTTGCCGCACAAGTAGCCGTCGGAATGGCGCAGTGCTAGAGATAGTGGCAATAATGTAACGCAAAAGAGGAGTGGTCTCATGGTGTCGCCCTGAAAGACACCTCTCTGAAACGTGACCTTGTTAGTTGTCACACGATTTTTGCCAGATGAGATAGTAAATCTAGTTTTCCAAAGCGGCATCAATCTCTCTATGCACCCAACTGTTTGTGAATGAACCTTTAAGATTTCCAAAAGACAGATGATAAGTCTATGGGATGTAGAATCGAAAGCTTTCCGATAATCAATCCAGGCCATCGATAGGTCAAGCTGGTAGAATGCTGCATTTTTGCAGACACATCTATCGATGAGCAAGTTGTCCCGACATCCAGCTACGCCTTTCTTTGAGCCTCGTTGTTCATACACTTCTTGCCACACAGGTTCAATTGCCCGAACAATCCTATCATTTAAGATAGCTGTGAATATCTTATAAAGCGTGTTCAGACAAGTTATTGGCCTGTAGTTCTTCGGGTCAGCTAAGTTACCTATTTTCGGCAGGAGTATTGTGCGCCCTTCCACCAACCACTCTGGAATCGGCTCTTCCGATTTCAAATATAAGGTGAAAATACGGGACAAATGCTGATGGGTCGAAGAAAACTTCTTCCACCAGAAGGTTTTGATACAATCTGGTCCCGGTGCGGAATAGTTCTTCATCCCACTTAATACTTTTTTCACCTCCTCGGTAGTGATGGGTGGGCATTCTCTATCAGGTGTGATGAGGGCAACACATAACTCCTTGAAGCTATTTATATTTTCTGAGTCTTCGTCCAGTCTATGCTGAACTTCGTAGACTTCTCTCCAAAATACTTCGACCTCCTCTGGTTTGGGCCCGAGCTGAAGAATTTATTTTATAGGGTCGATTGCTTTCGAAATTCTGTATAAAATGTGCCATGGATGTAGCTATTTTTTCTATTTTTTAATAGATATTGTAAAAATAATGAACATTTTTCAATGTTCTTCGGCTCACTTTGAAGCGATTTTTTTACCGTATCATAACAGCTCATAAATATAGATCATACAAGTTGCCTTATCGAATTGCAAGGACCTGAAATTATAACAAAAAATGGGAAAAATGGCAACACCCTTTATGGTAACAAAAATATTGTTTTAGCACATATGAAACATATAGTGGGGATGTGGCTGGGGTTTCTGGTCGGAATCCGGCCAGCATCGTCACGCTGCGCTGGCCAGCGCCCGGCCATGGAGCAGGAGGTCTATCAAGCTAGCACCTCCACAAACGAAATTCCCTAATTTTTTTATGTCAGAATTTTGGGCCTTTTCTGGGCTTTTTTTGGGCTGTATTGTCGATTTTGGGCTCCGCTACTTTTTGTGAAAATTCAAATTTTTAGTGGAGGTGCTGAGTTGAATCAAGCCAGCACCTCCACTATATAAAAATTGAAAGAAAAAAAAATTAAACACGTAAGAATTTTGGGAATTTTTTGGTCTCTTAAACGCACCAGTAACCAATTTCCAAAAACCACCCCTACAATATAGAAAACCACCCCCTATGTAAAAAATTAAATTCGGAATAAACACTAGAAAATTCTCGAAAATTTTATTTTTTGACAAAGTCATATATACCTGGTAGAGAAGGGTTTATGTTTTACGTTAAGGGCTTAAGCCCAAAAATCAGAGTGGGTATTTTCGAGGAGCCTAAAAATCAAAGACTAAATTAACACAAGAAAATTCCCAAAAATATTATTTTTTGACAAAGTCATATATACTTGGTAGAGAAGGGTTGATTTCATACGTTAAGGGTTGAAGCACAAAAATCCGAGTGGGTATTTTCGAGGAGAGAGAGAGACTCTAGTCAGAGACTCTACTGACACTAGAGGCTTCAACCCTTAACTTATAAAATCAACCCTTCTCTACCACGCATCTATAACTTTGTCAAAAAATAATATTTTTGAGAATTTTCTAGTGTTAATGTAGTCTCTGATTTTTGTGCTTTAGCCCTTAACGTATAAAATCAACCCTTCTCTACCACGTTTGGTATATGACTTTGTCAAGAAATAATATTTTTTAGAATTTTCTAGTGTTAATTTAGTCTCTGATTTTTGGGCTCCTCGAAAATATCCACTCCGATTTTTGGGCTTCAACCCTTAACGTATAAAATCAACCCTTCTCTATCACATACATATGACTTTGTCAAAAAATAATATTTTTGAGAATTTTCCAGTGTCAGTAGAGTCTCTGATTTTTGGGCTCCTCGAAAATATCCACTCTGATTTTTGGGCTTCAACCCTTAACGTATAAAATCGACCCTTCTCTACCACGTATATATGACTTTGTCCAAAATTAATATCTTTGGGAATTTTCTAGTGTCAATGTAGTCTCTGATTTTTGGGCTCCTCGAAAATATCTACTGCGATTCTTAGGCTTCAACCCTTAACGTATAAAATCAACGCTTCTCTACCACGTATATATGACTTTGTCAAAAATTAATATTTTTGAGAACTTTCCAGTGTCAGTAGAGTTTATGATGATTGGGCTTCTTAAAAATACCTACTCCGATTTTTGGTCCCCAACCCTTGACGTTAAAAAACAGCCCCTTTTTAACAATCAAACATAATTTTGTGCAAACCAATCTTGTTCAGAATATTACAGTGTTACTATAGTCTCTGATATTTTTCGAATTTTACGGTTGAAATTGAGTCTCTGATTTTTGGGCTGTTCAAAAATGCCAACAAGAAGGTTTAAGTTTTTACTATTAGGTTGACGATTTTTTACACAGAGGTGATTTTTCTAATATAATGTTAAGTGCATTTGAGACTCTAAAATGAGACAAAAATATAGTGCATTTTGGATTTTTCAAATTTTATTTTTTGCGAGGGGGTGGTTTTTTGGAAATGAGGGTAGTTTTTTATTTTTTTCATGCATTTTAGAGCCCAAAATAAGCCCAAAATTCTGGTGTTCTTTGTTTTTTCCGAATTTTATTTTTTACATAGGGGGTGGTTTTATATTTTGTAGGGGTGGTTTTTGGAAATTGCTTGTTGGTGCATTTAAGAGCCCAAAAAAGCCCAAAATTCTGACGTGTTTGATTTTTTTTCTTACAATTTCTATTTAGTGGAGGTGCTGGCTTGATTCAAGCCAGCACCTCCACTCAAAATTTGAATTCTCACAAAAAGTAACGGAGCCCAAAAATCGGCAATACAGCCCAAAATAAGCCCAAAATTCTGACATAAAGAAATTTGGGAATTTCTTTTGTTGAGGTGCTAGCTTGATAGACCTAGGACCGGGAGCTGACCGGGGAGCCCTACCGTGGCCCGGACAAGATCAATTAGTGATTTACTATATTTAAATTATTCGGGTTTCAATTGTATGAAGAGCATCAGTCACTGAATTAGAGTATCAATTTAATTTGATATGTAACAATCCTAATTATTGGTTGCCTCTTTGTATAAATGCAACTAGGATAAGTAATGTATTTTTAGCGACACTCGGCGCGTACAGGAACAAAGTTTCGTGCACTCATAGAAATTTAGTTACATCATACGTAAAAACCGATATTATATTTTACTATAATCTTTTACTATTTAGGGATATCGGGCATGAATATCAAAATTAATATAGTATCTAAATGATCTATGAACTATTTACTTTAGAAAATTAATATAAGTTCTACAAAACTTGTAAAAAATTGTGATATTTAAAATTTACTATATTAAATGTAGGAAGGACAATAATGTAAAATACTGGAAAGACGGGAATAATTTTTTCGCATTTTGATACAAAGCATTCTGAAATTCGCTAGAGTTTATACAAAAAATTATGAGTCATTCGAAATAATGTGCCGGACGAAATTATGAAAAGGACAAGTTCGTAAACCCGTCATGATTCTCCGTCACCATAGTACGCATCCATATACATATACCACACGTATCGCACACAAATCACTGTGAGAGAAGGGCTTTGAAGATTCCTTGTATATTAAGTGGTAGAAGCTTCTGGAATTAAGAGAAATGGCATAATGCTTAATAACTCAACTTAGAAATAATTCGAATTGAAAGTAAAAACAGGAGAATATTCTATTTTAATAAAGCCAAAACTAGGATTGAATCAACTTCAAAAATATCCATAGGTTTTTCATCTTTTTAATCATACGTGTTCATACATGACTCTTCATCAGTGCAGCGGGAAACATGAAGTTCTTCGATTAACTTCGTGAGCGCTTGGTAATAAGGTACGATCGGCGGATTCGGCTAACCTCGGGAGATTATTGGAGTCATTCGGATTTTTTGATATAGTGATTTGCAATTTCCTGAACTGAAGCTTAAAATTTCTGTTAGCGCTTTTTACGGAAAATAAAAATATCTCTTATTTCTTTCCACTTTCTCAATGAAAATATTAATTTGTAATATATTTTTATGAACGTATGTACCTCAAACTATAAATTTCTGTAATTGCTTTTATATTATTTAATAATATCAGTACCAATTTCGATTATTCTGCGTTTCAATACATAAAATATCAATCTTTGCTATTAAATATACCAATTCTTGTTCTAGGGATATAAAGTTTTGATATTCTAAGTGTAAACTTTTGTAAGTACGCTAAAAATAATAATTTTTATACTGATCGATTTCCCCAAATCGTAATCGACCATATCAATTAATAATATTAAAATAATAAGTATTATTATAAAATTTCTGTCAGCGAGGTAGAACTACGTCTGTGTGATAGCGTTTCGCATTTATACTGTTCTAAATACAAACTCCATCAAGATATCTTCCGACTTAACCCGAAATTTTCCGATTTGCTACCACACGTAATAACAGCAAAAATTTTGGACCTTGGAGTGTAGTTCAAAAGTTAACTTAATATTTGGAATAGACTCGTAAAACGATCTACGTCGGAAACTTCTCTTCTAGCACCTATCTTATAAAGTTTACCAAGGGACCCTGTAGTAAAGGGACGCGCCATGTGGCAGCTGACTGCGGATTGGTCGAGTGACAAGCGAGACACTTCCGTTTCATATCAAGATACTATACCAAAATTTACTACAGCTTTGCGCTTCGGTATGTGAATAGTGCTTGTTGACATCTTGCAGTGGTTAGAAAGTGCATTCTTACCCTAAAATTTTCTGTTACATATGTGAAGACAAATTGGGTATTTATAATTTGTGTTTGTGCAGTAGAAAGTGGCAAAAATTCTACAAAAAAAGGCAAGCAATGTTTTGCTTTTCCTATCGATGTTTATCAGAGTAGCATTTGGCTTAAGGGCATGTGATACTTACAGTTTCCCCGGCTCTTTTTCCACAAAAATGAAAAGTTTTAAAAACTGAATTCGGAGATGCTATAAAATATCATAACGGACGTCCCCAGACTCTTTTTGAGGGATAATAACAAAAAAATTTATTGTGCTAAATACAAATTTTATGCATATGCATTATTTTGAGGTTACGTCGCTTTTCATCTCTGCCTTTCCGATAATCTGGAAATTATTTATGTAATAAACTTTTTTGATTGCCTGCAAACAAGGCTAGTTCCGGGAGATTAGTTACTATGTTTATTTGTAATTCCAAAGTTTTCGACCAAAAATATTGTGCCGTTTGGAAGTAACGCTCCGGTGAATTCTAACACACATAACCTTAAAATATACACGCACGTTGTTAGCAATATAAAAAAATTTTTGATAAAAAAACACAAAAAAAGTAAGTGGGGACGTCCGCTAGCATGTTCGCTATCATTTCCCAGATTTTGAAGGCAAAATATTTCTTATCCTAGGAAAAAAGCCGGGGGAATCTAACACTGAAAAAATCGATACTATTTCCTAAGCGCTATGCAAATTAATCACATTTTGCTAAATTAAAACATTTTGAATTAATCTACAAAAAAGTGTGTGGGGACGTCCGTTAGCATGTTTGCTAACGGACGTGGGAAATGGTCATCTGTATTTGAAGTAAGTTTTGAATATTTACTCTAATCACATATTTATTTCACATACGTATTTGTGATCTGAATGTTCAATCAATTTTTTAATTTTTCTGATTTGGTAAAAAATCAATCCTTTTGTTTTAAAATCGATCTCTTTTCGTTAAAAATCGAACTATTTGGAAACAAATTCATCTGTTTTTCTACAGTATTTGGAAATCAGGAATTTTGTTGAAAATTCGTCATTCTTGGTAGAAAAACAAACTCCCTAATTGAAATTTCATCTTTTTTTCGAGGATTCTCTTATTTTGTTAAAAATTGTTTTTTTTTTGTGGAAAATTAATTTATTTAAGAGAAAATGCGATTATACCATTTTTGATAGTATTTATTCTAAATTAATTCTTGTTATAAAATTTTTAAACTTAAGATGGTTCTGTTACTATATTAATTATGTATGTAATTAAGTACCTCACGATATCAAAATAATTATTACAGATTTAGGATCATTTTCCTTTGGCGCTAACATTCGTATATTGTTTATTTCACATAATCACATAGCTGCAGTTTTTTCCTTTTTACATTTTTTCCTACTGCGTGAGTTACACAGCGGGTTAATAATTTATTTGTAGTACGAATTTCTATTAATATTTCGTTTTATTTAATAACTTCTTTGACTAATCTTCTGGGTTCTCGCTGCATACTTTAAATTGTTCAAATTTTCATTTTTTACGTGTTTTTCGGATGTATGGGTTCATACTACTGTTTTTCTTTTTAATTTAATTTTTAATTTCATAAATATTGCTACTGTCTATTTTTTAAACTTCAAAACTATTAATTACTTTGATTTTCCCAATCCGATTGAATACACGATTCAGGTATATTATTTATTGGCGTTTGAATACCTCGCGCCTTCTACCGCTAGCTCCAACTTCCGTTCCATTTTTTCCCATCACATGGGCACATGGCGCGTCCCTTACTACAGAGTCCCTAAGTTTACCCAGGAAACTATTAGTCCACTCTTAGAAATCGTCTATGCCGCAGGTAAAATATCTTAAAGTGTCGTTTTTTCAAGAAATCCTGAAAACTGCACAGCTAATAATTTTCTGTTCTCAAAATAGTTTTTACCTTAAAGTTTATTTTTAAACTGCAATTTAAAGAATTGAGTTATACAAAATATTTGAAAGAAAGTGAAGTGACAAGGTATTGTGCAACCCTATAAACTCGATTTTTCATATGTTACAGATTCTTATTGAACCCCTAGGACCTATGAGTTACGGGAGAAACTCTTTCTCCTTCATGGGATTTGAGAGAAAAACGAGCTATCTGGACGAAGGTTCTTGATGAATGATTCTGTTATGATAATGATTTAGAGCTTTCAAAAATCATCGTTTTTCTTTCCTTGACTTTTTTTAATCATGCGTAGTTTGGCTTAAAATGTTCACTAGAGTTGTTTTTTTGTGGATTTTTAAAATGCTGTAATTCTGATAATTTTCTTATTATCGAAAAAAGGCATGAGAAAAAATTGTTTGAGGTTCCGAGTACTATGCATAACTGTACATGTAATTTTGAAATCTTAAAAAAATAGTTTCAAATAATTTAAAAAGGCGCTCACTTTTTGAATTTTCATAAAAAATAGCTGGTTCATGTACTTGCTCTTTCTGTCTAGGCCTTAAAAAGTGTACCAGTACAGAAGCCAATCTGGTGAATATTTCGAAAGTTATCGTGCCTACACGATGCAGACTACAGACTACAGATAGACACCTTCGTAAAACTTGTTTTTTCTGTCTTCGGCAGTCCATAACGTGGTGATTTAATGAAACCCGACAAAGTAAAATTTTACATAAAACGAATACCTTCTTATTAGGATGAGAATGTAAACAAAGGTATTCTCAACGAAGTGATACACTTGCCCCAAACCTACCCACTGTGATCCATATACAGACCGGTGATCGTCGTTGCTTTTTGCGATCTTCAGCAACAATATTAATTTTTGGATTTGTGGCTTTAGGTTGCTCGATCATACGTTGCGGCTCGATATATGGGCTCCCTTTAATGAGTTATTATAGCAAAAGTTTTCTGGTGTAACATTTCACTCTTTTTTAAATACATATATTTGTGCGTCAACTTTTTGAATTTAATATTAATTATTCTTCTATATAATTAAATTATAATAACAGTATTCATGCATTTATCTTGAATACGCATTATTGCACGGCACTTATTTATTTATAATACTGATTTTTATTTTTGTAGCTCACTTTGTATGAAGCATGAAAACCATTAAAGGAGCGCAACTGCAAAGTTATAAATTTGAAAACGTATGATACGGAAAAGCAGAGAAATAAAAAAATAGAGTGATAGTCATAACTTTCTGTGAAATATATGCCTCCCGTATCACATGGTCATCAAATTGAAATTTCTTAATTTTTCTTCGGTGCCAAAGTTTTCTGACTTTATAATCTGTTATTTTTTGCCACTATTTGTATCAGATGTCAAAAAGAGGAAATTGGGAGGTAAAAAATATATAAAAACGCCAAATACATTAGTCATCACATTTTTTTAAACACGTTGCCATTTCAATTCTCTTCCCTCGATATCGCACATGAATTCTTAATTGCCATTCTTAATTATCTGCCATTCCGTCTATCGGGTTCCAAATTAATATTTTTTAATTTTTGAGTTTTATTTGTCGTCTTAGTCTATTATCTACCTTGCGTATCTCAGGATCGAAAAATAAATAAATAACTAAATAAAATGTATATTTGAGTAATCAACTTCCTTTATTTGAATGACTTTTTCTCTCTCAGTTTTCCAAATCTACATATGTATACATAATATGTGAGGTGCGCAGACAATAGTAAAACGCTAGAAAGTTTAGTTTAAAACTCAACAGCAGATTGCAATTTTTCATTTCTTTGCGTTTCCGTATCATACGTTTTCAAATTTATAACTTTGCAGTTGCGCTCCTTTAATGTTTATCATGCTTATTACAATTTAAGCTAGAAAAATAAATTTTAAGTATTCTAAATGAATAAGTGTCGTGCAATAATGTCTCAGGTTTAAACGTGGATGTCAAAAATAAAAATTTAATTTTTGCAATTTACGGTTCTTAGGAACTGATTAAAAATAACATCTGTTTAATATAATGGAATATATATTGTTATCATAATTAAGATGTAGAACAGTCAATAATCTTATGTACAAAAAGTCTACACACAAAAATGTGTGTTAGATAAAAGTAAAATGTACCAAAAAAATATGCATAGAATAAATCATTGAACAGGGCCCATATATAAAGCTGAAACGTTTGATGATAATCTAAACCTTCTTTATCATTGACAGACCCCAAAGCCATAAAAAAAGATTAATATTAACTTTTAAGGTAAGAATTCGCAAAATTAATATTGTAATTCTTTTCTATTTTCACTTTTTTAATTAAAAGGTATTCAAGACTTAGTAAGCATGACAAATTTGTACGGTATTAAATATAATAGTATATTGTGTACCTATGAGGCAAACTTCGTCTTTTAACTCAAACCTTAATTTTTAATTACTATTAGTAGCCGCAAGTATGGTTAGTTGTTTACAATTTTTTAAGACTTATTTGAATGTATAATCTTGAATACCGTACAAACATTTAAATATAACATGGTATAAAACCTTTTATGGATTTCAGGCATTACTTACGCGTTTTTTTGTGTATTTTTAGTTTTACAAGTAGCCAATTACACAATAGAAGGACTGGACAGCCAATGCGCATGTGCAGCGTCGTACCGAGTATAATTATAATCATCATACGGTCATAACAATTCTTGGCGCATACACATTCTCTGTCGCCACTGTACGACTATGAAAGGCGCCAACCAAACCAAGTTTCGGCCTCGACTCGCACTTTGTACTCGTCTATGCCACGTACACTTATAGGTCACAATATACTATTTCAAGCACTCTTAAATGGTCAGCTATATCAAAAAGATAAGAATTAAATTCATAATATGTAAAAACACGAATAAAATCAAAAAAAGCTACAAGTAGCAAGTTAACCTTCAAATTTGTAATTTGTAAGGAGAAAAGCTAAGCAGAAGTCAATATATGCTAGTATAATTTTTATAAAATAAGCAAAAGAGCCGTTTCTTAAAAATATTATAATTTGATTGATTTTAATCAGGTAGGCGTTATTATGGCTATATAAACTTTTTCCGTAATCTCGAGCTACTTACCTTGCAGGCGAGAGCTTTTTCAGCACCTTCGCTCTACAAATTTAATACCCTGAAATCGTGCGTATACCCCGCGGACGTAATTAAGAATTATGAGTAGAGCTCCTTACTCATTTGCATATAAGTTAATTTGAAGTCAGGGTACTATTTTTAAAACGCATTAATAAATATGAATATTTTCATTAGACTTAAGAAAATTGGTTTCAAGTACAATCCTGTTTTTTACCCAAAAATTATTTATCAAGATCATACAATAACACTGTCCTATATGATTTTGTCTCTACAATACTTCTGGTAGTTCAAGGTAGACTTTTAAATGCGCAATTTGAATATCTGGCATTAAAAACTTCCGATCACGTCAAGTTTTTCAGAAAAATGGGGTTAATGGGTCGAAAAAATGTGTTTTTGGCCCTATTCGAATATTTGTATACTATCGACGACACGTGACAGAATCTTTTACTTATAGTATTGAATTAAAGCTGAAACCTTCGACTAATACTTGCGATATTGACTTAGTAGGAGCCTGATACAGGGCCGCTGTGAACTGCTTTTAGAATAGCGATCGCATCCCAACTGCACCGTATGAACATTGGATAAAAATGCGAAAAATAATATTCTGGCTTAGATTATTAGCCGATTTGAAGGTTTTTCTAAAAACGGAGTCGAAATAAATTCTTAATAGGTATGTAAGAATAGATTTTAAGGAAGAGTTGATACATTTTTCTTTATTTAAGTATGAACTTTGTATAAACTAAAATTTATAACTTTTCGATTCATTAGGAAACCAACTTATTAGCAAACCAACTTAAACAAATGTTCAAACAAATTATATTAAACTTTAAAATATTGAACAAACAGCACATTTGTTTATGAGATTTGTTTAAATCAATTCAATTTTTCATAGAATGTCAATTCGGGGCTCCGAAATATCACTGGAAAACCATTTGAAACCAATTTTCAAACAAAAGTAAATCAAATTTTTATAAATTTGTTTAAACTCTGCATTTTTTAATCAAGGGCACGTGGGTTAGCGTTCGCAGATGATAAGGTTGTTATGGCATCGTCCATCGAAGACTTGTAAAGAATGTTGAATAAACTGAAGGCAAGCATGAAGAGCATGGGCCAATAAAACAAAAACTATGGTGTTCGAAGGAAAGAGTGAGAAAATACTATGCAATATTGTATTAAATGATTAGAGAATTGAAGAATTTGATAAGTTCGTGTACCTTGGTAGCTTACTTACCATACGAGGGACGGGAAGATAAACGAGGAGTTAGATAGACGCATAAACAAAGGTCAGAAGGTTATTGGTAGAGCAGACGCTGATAGACACATGGGAAAGAAATCGGCTAAGATGGTTCGGGCATGTTGAGAGAATGCCAAATGAAAGACTAACGAAACAAGTGTACCAAGGAAAAGAAAATAGCAACGTGCCCAGAGGCAGACCGCGGAAAGCATGGTTAGAATGTATTAATGAGACCCTAGTTAGAAGAGACATAAGAAGCCACAGAAATGCGAGAGCCTGCATGCAAAAATGCATGGACATAAAAGAAGCTAGAGTAGTATGTCAGGACAGAAAAATATGGTGACAAATAGTTAATAAAAAGAGTGTCAGTAGAGTTAATGACGCCTGAAAAGAAGACCATGGATACTAATGGACCCAAGTGGGGAACCTCACACGATGTCTTTGTGTGGATCTTCACTTGGAGTGATTGCTAGAGAGATTGATCAGCAATCCGGGTCGGAGCAGTATTGCGAACGAACATGTTAATTAAATAAGTATCACGAGAATTCTAAATCAATCTAAAAATTTTATATCCCTTTTCACATTACTCCGAGGTTCGATCCCTGAGCCGGTACCTCTAGAAATTTTTCAATGTACCTTTACCGAGGTTCTGGTGGTTCGGAACCCACCTTAAGCTGTAGGTCCCACCATCGTGTATTTGACTGCAACGCAGTCCGTCAATGATGGGGTGAAACCAGGCTTTGTTCAATATGTCTGGGCAGAATGCTTTCATCAGATCACTTGATTGCATTATAAAAATGTGTCCGTGACTGATGATATATACCGGGACAGCCCCGTGAAAAAATTATCAAATAAAAAATCCAACTCTAACCAAAAATGCCTTCGACATGTTGGGCAGTATAAGCCTGTGACAACATTTCCACACAGAAATGTTTTTATAATAATAATTATGAGCCTCGGTGGATCAGTTGGTTAGACACTCGGACTTCACCTCAGAGGTCCGGGGTTCGATCCCTGAGCCGGTACCTATAGAAATTTTTCATTGTACCTTTACCGAGATTCTGGTGGTTCGGAACCCACCTTAAGCTGTAGGTCCCCCCATCGTGTACTTGACTGCAACCCAGTCCGTCAGTGATGGGGTAAAAACCAGGCTTTATCCAATATGTCTGGACAAACTGCTCTCATCAGATCACTTGATTGCATTATAAAAATGCGTCCGTGACTGATGATATATACCGGGACAGGCCCGTGCAAAATGATCTACTAAATATCCAAGTCTAACCAAAAATGCCTTCGATATGTTGGACAGTATAAGCCTCTGACAACATTTCAACACTGAAATATTTTTTCCCATAATAATATAAATAATAATGTATTTATGACAATAAGAAATATGCTTATGTTTATTTTTATAATGCTTGTGCATGACTTTAAATCGGATAATTGATCGAAATCACTGCAAACTATTTTAAACCATTACAAAATTGCAGATTTTTATTTATAATTTTAACGTCTTCAATAAAAAATTGTTAATTCATTATAAACTCTCCATTATTATTTTTCGAATCTGCCTTTATCGATCAAACGTTAAAATCACTCAAACCGAACTATTTATGTATTATTAATGCATCGGAAACTTAACAGCTTTATCGAAGTTTACACTTAAATTGTAAATAATTCTTTAACTCATTTTAAGAATCGACTCTAAATGACCTTTGAAGAATTTATGAAGCTTTAATTTTAAAAAAAGTATAAGTTCAGATTAACATGCAAGTCTTCTACATACTCATTAAAAAAGACTGTAGTTCGAAGTTTAAGCATTAATTTAAATAATTTTGTTAAACAGTGTACAGTGTATTTTATGAGGAGTAAGTGAAAAGATGTGATAAATTAACTTGTCAGACAAAAGAATGTGTCTTCTAGGTAAAACTTGGTAAAAAGGAAACGCTTCTTTAATTCATATTTTATTAAGATAACATATAACTTTATTAAACTTTACAATTTTATTTTTCATGTAACTCAGGCATAATTCACGCATCATATCAGCGTCTTTTTAGTTCTAAAAGTAGTCATTTACACGACATAAGAAGGGAGAGCGAATGAGCATGTACGATTATGCTACAGCGTCGACGATGTCGACGACGAATCCGATGCTCCATTGACGCGCTTCTGAGAGCGACGGGTAAATCTTGGTGGAGGGAAAGAAGACACTGTAACCAATTTCGCCTGATGAAGATGACGAGCCCGATGTGCGGCACCACCACGCTGAGGACGCTGCATACATCTTGGTTGGACACGAAGAAGAAAGATGATTTCAGACAGACAGGCTCCTAAGTAATGCGATAAGCTGTCCCATAGTCTGCGGTTAACAGGAAAAAGAGAGGATCTTAGTCGGTAGAAATCTCGACACTACCCAGCGTCAAGTTTATCTAGGTAAATCCTAGACTGAATGTCTTTTGCAATTTTTACCCTTCTTCTTAAAAAAAACTACTGCAAATTATACTGCCGCGATATGCTATTGATTTAAAATATAGTAATAATGTTTGAAATTATATTCTCATTTTATATATTAATAAGAAATTATAAATTTATGTAATTAGAACACAAATGGAGTAAAATATACCATTGCTGATTTAGAAGTGAATAAATACCTTATTATTTTGTTAATTAATTAAAAAAAGTATTAAATTAAAAAAATTGTTTGCATCAAATTTATTTAAAAGCCAGGCAGATTATAATAGGCCATTTTAAATGTCACTTTTAGCAATGTATTTCAAATTCAAATACATGCTAACATATTGAGGAATAAGCTTATGTTGATTTGTCATGTTGTATTGGCTCACTCCTCATTTATTACTACTGTTGCTAGATATTATAATAGTCAACTTAATATTTTTATAAGTGTTTTTGTGATATGTGCAATGTGAATAATTAAATAGTTTTGTCAACTTAATTGAAATGTTTTCTCTAAAAGCTAAGAAATTTCACTTTAAAATGATTTTATTTGTAGTTCCTCCATCAATTGCATTAGTTACTGAAAATCTGTCCCTTCGTAGAAATATAAAGGAATCGTTGAATGCAACTGCAGTGCATCCATCAGGTATCCCAAGAAGGAAAAGCTAATTATTTACTATTATTTCCACGATCAGGGAACCCTTTTCCAGGCTGCTGGCTACAGCAGTTTCCAAAGATCTCGAGGAGTTATACCAAATTCACTCGTCGTTGTTAGTGCTTCGGGCTAGAAGATTAGTTGACACAGGAAGCTGGCTTATATTACCGCTGTTACTAACTGTGGATAAGTAATTTGTTTTCCATTAAAGACTCATAACTTACTAGCGGCCCTCGCAGCAAACGTTAGGGATTCATGATAAAATTATATATACATTCACTGCATATGTCATATAACGTGCCCTTACGACAAAACTTCCAATTCACTCTTTCACGAGCTCTTTTGTCATAATCGAAATTTTGATATCAAAAGAATATATATTTTAGAGGAGTAAGGATACTATCAATCACAGTGCATTTGCTTAAACTTTAGGAATATATTGTTCATCATTACCAGTAAGTCTCTGTACATCCCAACTATGTAATTTTCAAAATTAAAATAAAATTAGCCTAGTGGTACTAGAATTACGATTTATCTTGATTCAGACTAACTTGACCTCTATTCATTGTTGTTGTTACGAAATATAATACATGTTCTACATGTATTATTTTGAAAACTCTAAGAACTACAAAAATCATATTAAAAATGTAAGAATGTGTCCCTTTTCATAGAAATAATGAGTTCAGAATAATAATAATAAAACTCAATCTAAAGTTAAGAAATGAAATTTAAAATATAATTAAAATAAACTTTCACTTAGAAAACAGTTTTTCGGAAGGCCCTGAATCCTGGCTCAGAAAGGTCTGGGGGCTTACACAAGAGGCTTTGAAGACTAATTCAGAAGATCCCGCTCCTCTTCTCCTCCTTCTCTCATCTACTGTCTTTGCTTTTGCTGACCAACATGGCAGAGCGTCCTTCCTTACTTGCAATCAAACCCTGCACCCAAGTTAGGAAACATGCCGCTATTCCCTTGCTATCCTCAGTCCACGACTACACCTCTTAACTCTCTTTTGTCCTGACTGTCCATTTAACCTTCCTGATTACCTCTTTATCCCTCTATCCAGAACCTGCCTACTAAGGGAAAATTTCGTCGAAACTGCTCAAATGCCAGATAGGATTTTAACACCACCACCGACCTCTACTCATTCAACTTCACGAGATCGAACAGCCTAAAGCGTCTGGAACAGAGAAAGGGGAAGTGGTGCTGGAACTCAAAGATGTGGTGATTGAGTCGATTTCCTCCCAGTGATCAGGCATGTTCTACCTCACGAAAACTTCAACTCCAGGCCTTCAAAAAGACAGGAGGTACTCTAGCGTGAAACTAAGACTCTTTTACACTAAAAACTAAAGCATCAACCTTAAACCCCTCCCTCCCAAATCTGAAACAATAAGTTCCAAAAATAAAATACCATGCTTTAAGGTCTGAAACCGTACCTCTTAAGCAGCAAGGTCCAAACAATTAATCTCAAGCCGAATCTTCTAAATAATAAGTGCAAAGTGCTAAGAATAAAAACCTTAAGTCTTAATAATTCGTGCCCGAAAAGTTATCAATATAATCAACATAGTTCGACTTACCGTAATTATTAAAAAGACTCTCCAAAAAGGGCTGATGTCGAGTTGCGGCGCGGTCATAAAACACAGCGGGTAGTGCCTTCCCCCTCCATGCTACTACGAGGGTAGTTCAATAAGTCCTTAGAATGACCAACATATGGCGCGCGAATCGCTCCAAATCATCTGTTTTCAGTCATCACCACTACCGACTAGATATATGGTGCAGTCACAGTCCACATCTTCTGAGTTTACGTGTTTTTATAACCAATTGAAAAAAAAAATTGTTCGTTAAGAAAAAT
>NC_046660.1:109783200-109789557 GCF_010883055.1 Belonocnema kinseyi | reverse complement strand
AAAAAAATTCTCTTTCATCACGACAACGCCCGAGTTCACACATGCTTCATTTCAATGGCTAAAATTGAAGAACTAAAATTCGAATTGGTCGAACACCCACCGGATTCACCAGATTTAGCCCCCAGTGGCTTTTCCTTATTTTCAAACTTGAAAAAATGGCTCGGTGGACAGAGATTTCCAGACAACGAAGACGTCATTGCCTCTGTAAGTGCTTATTTTGAGGAACTTCCGAAAACGCACTTTTCTGAAGGATTAAAAAAACTTGAAAAGCGATTGACCAAGTGTATAGAGCTCCAAGGAGATTATGTTGAAAAATAAAAAAAAATTTACCCAAAAAAAATTGTTTTTATACTTCATTCTAAGGACTTATTGAACTACCCTCGTACCTTCTCCGCTTCTCGTCGTTCTCCGTAGAACGATCAACTCAAATTTCCTATGAATTTTCCTTCATACTTTACCCAGGCTTAGGACTGGCAGAAAAATGTAAAACAAAATTTTGTATGCAGGCGTGCTTAAAAATTGCTGGGAAATATGTATTGTCAACAATATTATACTAGATTATAAATAAACTAATCTAATTAATTTTTAGCTAGAGTTCATACGTAATAATAATGAAATTTTATCTCAATAATGCGAAATAAATATTGAAATTAGCTACATATTTTCCTCTCATACATTTCAGCTTTTTATTTCACTTCAAACTAAACACATCTTTTTACAGAAACTTGGTAAAATATTAATTTATAAACAAACTGGATTTTGATGTAGACTTCGATCTGCTTTTCTTTAAAAATCTTGATTAAATTAGAAATGTTTGTTGTGCGCGAAGTTGTATGAGAAAATTCAGCCCAAAGTTCAGGAGGGAAATTCAAATTACTTGTCACGTTCTCTACAATCCTCAATTTAACGTTTTTATGTCAACTTGCAACGATTTTTGTCGATGGGACGTTTTACAGCTGTCCAAAACAATTTTACTAAATTTTCACAATTGTCGGACTGTCAGAGAATTTATATATTCCTTTAGTCTCTTTTTTGCTACCAAACAAACGAATAAATTGATATGCTACATCGTTTTCATACGTAGTTTCTGAATCTAATAAACTTTATTTGAATTTTAATTCGAAAATTGTTTATGTAGACTTCGAAACTGGTATTCAGTCAGGTATAAGTGAAGCATTGGACAATCAAGTTATTATAAAATGTTGTCGATTTAATTTAGGTGAAAGCTGGAGGAGGAAAATTCAGGAATTTGGTTTGAGTGCTGAATACAAAAATGTGAATTCGGAAATAGGTTCTTTCTTAAACATCTTCTTTAGTTTTGCTTTTTTGGATCCCAAAAACGTAGTTAAATGTTTTGTTGAAGATCTCATGCCTATCACATCTGCTGTGTTTTCCTGACCGCACCGCAACTCGACATGGAGGGTTGATCTAAGGAAATCTGTTATTATCATTAATAATACAGCAAATACATTCCGTTTGCAGCATGAAGTTGGTAAGTACAGATGCTTTTTTATCGTATTCCTTTAGTATGAGTTTTAAAAATGTTTTTAATTAAATTAATGTTAAAAGTCACAAAAGTCTATAATATGCATGTACAGAACCCATCTTTCAGTAATTTTTCATTTATTTCACAAGGTTTAATGCGAATCCAAGAAATAATATTAATACAGAAAGCCAATGAAGGTCAGAAACATAGTTTTCGTGTAAGAAACTATGTTTCTGGTTAAATGCAATCTTAAAGATTAGTTGATGTTTGCAAGGGTCGACCAGGTAAAGAATTCAAATAATAGGTCTTAAATTGTCGTTATACTGGTCCAAAAAATCTCTGTATTAATAGACGTATCGCCCTTCGACGGAGGGCTCCTTCAGTGAAATAAAACTATGTGCATGGCCTAAACACAGTAAATAAAGTCATCGTTACTCACATTGTACTAAAACAACTTTTTTCATTTTTAATGTATTCTTTACCATGTAATAATTCGATGGCGATAGTCCTTGTTAACTTTATAGAGTGAACCATGTCAAGTCAATAAAATAAAAACTATTTGCTTATGATATAATTGTCAAATTAGTAAAAGTTAAAATATCTAAGAAATAAGAAGTTAAAAAGATATGTTGGCCTCGATGTTGGCCTTATAAGAATGTTATGCTAACAGTAAACATTGTTGGGCCATCACATTATTCTTTCGTAGGCCGCCATGACGAAGTGACATTTCATGAAAGCTAACATATCTTTGTAACTTCTTATTTTTTAAATATTTTAACTTTTACTAGTTCGACCATTATATCATAAGCAAACAGTTTTTATTTCATTGGCTTGACATGGTTCACTCCATAAAGTTAACAAGGACTATCTCCATCGAATTATTACATGGTAAAGAATACATTAAAAAAGAAAAAAGTTGTTTTAGTACAATGTGATTAACGATGACTTTATTTACTGTGTTTAGGCTATGTATATAGTTGTATTTCATTGAAGAGACCCTCCGTCGATGGGGGAAACGTCTATTAATAAAGAGATTTTTTGGACCAATATACCGACAATTTAAGGTCTATTATTTGAATATTAAACAATCTTTATCAAAAACATGATTAAAAAAATATGTATATAATTTTTAGTTCGGGCCTTACAAATATTATTTTAAACATCGAGTTTTTATTTTTTGCAAATATCTAACAATAATGAAAATAATTTAAAAATGCACCATTTTTGTTTTATCATAGAGATCACAAAGTACATCGTACGGAGCATCGGAGTAATTCATATAACCCCAGAGTGAGAATAAGAACTTGGTAGAAAAATGTAGTAAACTTTACTGGATTGAAGTGTGAAATCAAGAAACAATAGCCCAATGAATGACAGAAACGTATGTCATAAATCATTGCGTAACCAAAAATTATATTTGTGCAATACGGGAAGTACCTGATTAAAAAAAAGGACTAGTGGGGTCAGGGAAATATTTTACCAGTCCGACTATAATCCAAATTTAACCTTATACAGGTTCAAGTCTTACGTCTTTATTTGTACAAATTCATGCGCCAACTTCAACCCTTAAAAACCACCATTTCGGCTGAAATAAACCCTGACAGTGCCAGAAAAATATTTGTTCAATCCGGCCATTATCAAAAATAAACTTTAAATGGGTTCAAAAATTTTGTCTCGATTTCTGAAAATTTTGTCAACCAACATGAACCTTTGAAAACCACACCTAATGCAGAAAACAGCCTAAATGGGCAAGCGAAATATATGGCCAGCCCGGCTATCAAAAATCAACTTTACATGTGATCAATCTTATCTTTATTTTTGAAAACATATTATTCATTCATTTTCAGCTTCGTATCTAATAATATAAGCTTATAAGCTAGATAATTGAATTACGAAAAGGGGGAACACAAAAAAAAATCAACAATGTTCTGATTAATATTTTTGTCAAATTTACATAATCAGATAGCATCAATGAACATGTCACCCATATTACTTAATATTCTAGAGAAACAGAAAAACTATATTTATTAAAAGAGAAAGAAATGCTATGTAAAGTTTGTGAATTAGAGTTGATTACAGTGTGAAATCAAAACACCTCACATTTGTTAATTCAAAGAGAGTGACATTAGCCGCGTATAAGATCGTTTTTCGCGGTCTCTGATGATGCAGTTTCATACCTACAAATATTTTAGAGTGTCCCAAAGTGATTTTATTTCGCGTTAAAGTGCATGGATTACATCGTTTAATGCTTTTTCAGATCTTGCAGCGATCACAACATCATCAACGTATAATTCTCAATATATTTCACAGTCTCTAATTGAACCATTAAACACGCATAAGACAGCACTTGTTTCTTTTTCTTGTGAATGAAAGTCGCAAAATATATCTAACTCTATGACCATGAAATCTAAGGACACCTATATATGGTCTTCGAGCGCGCGGATTGCGAATCTGATTTCAGAACTTCATAAAATAAAATGGCAAAATTAAAAAATTAGTGGATCTACTTGTACCGTGCTACATAGGGTTTCTAGAGGACGTTGTTTCCGATTATTGCGTTAGAGCCTTTTATTAAACACCTTTGATTAAAATACTTCAAATAAAAATAAATTAAACTCTATCCTAGAGAAGACCAAAATAAATAGTACTTTAAAATAATATTTTTCAAAAAAGAGATGACATCAGCCACTCAATCAAGAAATAAATTTGTTTCTTATTTTATTATTTACAGTTTTCCGCATGTTACAGTCAAAGTGTACTTGTATTAATAATAAAATTAGGTTCATCTCTAACTTTCATTACATTATTAATTTAAAAAACAAATCTTATCTTACAAAAACCTTATTTCGAGTGAGGTATCCAATTATCTCGATTAAGAATATTTATCGATAATTGCTGAAGCTCGGGATCTTTTGGGATTTGTCTTAAGTAAAAATCTTGGCCAGAACTATGGTGGTAATAAATGATGCAATACTGCTCCATTGTTTTTATATTTAAAAAAGCTTAGTTTCCCTACATACACTGAAAGTCAATGTATTATGACATATAACCTCTTCTTAAGAATACTTCAAATGTTTCGCTCTTTGCTACGTATTTCTGATGTCGGTTTCGTGTTGGCTAGTGGAGGGGAGAACCTGTCACAATTCTCCCAAAAGAAACTCTATCGACTATGAAAGCGTGGTTAGTGAACTGTAGGAGCTCTTCGACCGCAGGGATAGCAGTGGGGAGGAAAGATTCGAGACGACAACCAGGAAGGGGATCACATCGAGAAAGGAATCAGGTAGGGGCCATAAACGTGGGACTGTCTCAGACCTACAGCGTCTCCACAAGCTAGACAGCGCAGACTTGAATAAGAGTTTGGATGAATGGAACAAAAGAACCGCGAGCAGCAGTAAAAGGACGGATAAAAGAACAAGAGAGAAAGGGGAAGATGATTCAGAAAGATACAAGGATAAAAAGAAACTTAGGATTGAACGGAAAACGTAGAAAGATATTGAGGGATACGGAGAATGTTTGTAAAACTGGAAGCTCTCATCAAAGCATTTTGGAAGAAAAAAAGAGAACAGAGAAATAGTGAGATAAACAGATGGAAGAACAGGTAAGCAATTTACAATTAGGAATGAGAAATAAGCATGTAGTGAAGAAAACAGAGAATGCGGGAGTAATACACGGGAGTTATAAGAACGTGTAAAATGAGAATGAATGATTGAAGCAGCGACAGAGTGAGATTGAAAGAAAAATGGACGGAAAAGCAAGGACAAAGAGGAAAAAGAACATAGTAGTTAGGGACTGAAAGTGGAGCGTGAATCAGGGGAAGGGGAAATTAAAAATCTTATAAGAGACATTGGAGTTCAGGTGAGGGTAATAGAAGTTAAGAGAATAGGAGGGAAAAAGAACCAAAAAGAAGGAATGGTTCTAGAAAACTTAGGTCGTGATGTGGAAAAAAAAGAAAATTATTAAGGAAAAAAGTATTGAGAAGGAGGGAAAGAATTGAAGCAGATTTTCCATCGTTGGAGAGAAAAAGGAGATGGAAATTCCACCAAAGGCCATAGGTAGAGAGGAAATACATACACATGGTATGGATAGGGAGAGACAAGATGTGGATAAATTCGCAGGAATCGTGCTGGTACGAAAAATTGGAAGAAATAAGGAAAAAGAAAAAAAAGTGAAGAAAAGCGAAAACAGCGAAAATAGATTTCTGGAATGTATCAGGTTTGAAAAGCAAGAATAAAATATTTGAGGGAGAGTTAAAAAAATGGCATGTGATTATGTTGAGTCAAACCTGGGCAGATGAGAAGAGCCAGAAAGTGATGAAAAGGATGCTGGTGAAAGGTTATGTTCGCACGATGCAAAAAGCAAAAAAGAAACATGTTAAAGGGAGAGTGGTGGGCGGTATGGTCGTAGTCATCAGAAAATAATTAGCAATAAAAGGGAGAAAATAGCAGGACAGGGAGAAAAAGGATAGCACAATGGTAAGAAAGATTGTAGTTGAAAAAGTCGAAATAGCGGTATTTTATATGTATAGAAAAAGAGGGCAAGATGAAGGTTAAACAGGAATAAGGTGGACGAAGGAAAATAAGAAAGAGTTGGTTTTGATAGGTGACTTTAATGCTTGCACTGGAGAAAAATTAAGATGGATTAGGGATGAAGAAATGGAGGCCTATATAATAAGCTCCAAACATAGGGAGATGCATCGGGAGGGGAGGTGTTTACTAGACGTGATAGGAGAAATAAGTTGGTTTATATGAAATGGCAATATGAATGACAAATTTTTAATTATATATATAGATAATTAAAAATTTGTCATAAGGACAACCACAGGATTTCTCCTGGAGCGGGTGCTAATCTAGAAAATTGCACCCGCTTCCAGA
>NC_046660.1:109776394-109783100 GCF_010883055.1 Belonocnema kinseyi | reverse complement strand
TGCTGCGATAACTGTAGTTAATTTTGTTGGAGTGTTGTGCACAAAAAACAAAAAAGTCCCCAACATTTTTTTGGTCAGATGCTTACTCTGGGCACATCAGAGGGTACAAATTGTATGTACGTGTGAGCATGTGTGGCCACATACTTTTGTTAATATGAGATTGTTGCAACAAATAAGAACAATGAAATATGTTTAGAAAAATTCAGATAAACGAAAATTATAAAAAACATTAATTACAAAGGCAAGAAAATACAAAAAATAACAACTGCGAAAAATGTGTTAGTTTAAAGAAATAAACTTCATATTGACGTCGCTTTTCGACTAAAAAATGCACCCAAGGTACAAGACTTAATTTAAAAGGATGTAATAATATATTTTTATCATAATGAAACGTTTTTTTAATTTTAATACACGATTGTTGAATTTTAACGACAAATGATATATCACACACATGCTCACACGTGCATACAACTTGTACCGTCTGGTGTGTCCAAAATAAGCATCAGACCAAAACAATTTTGGGGATTCTTTTAGTTAATTTTTTGCGTGCAACCCCCCCCCCCCCACACACACAAAATTATCTACAGTTCTTGTGACAGGAAATTTCCAAATTGTACAATATCCGGGCTAGACAACTCCACAATTTGAAGAATTAAAAAAATGGTTAAAAAATATTTTTTTAAATAGAATAATAAAATATTTATGACAAAGAAAAAACTTTTTTAATGTTTAAGGTTTCTAAAAGTTTTTGTTTGAATTTAAAATAACAATAAATTGACAAATGTATTTTTGGAAAAAATGTTGTTTGAAAATGCGCATTGTATTTTGGTACATTACAATAAACGCTCGCAAAAAAAATTATTATTTAAAAAAAGAAAAAGAAAAGTCGCGTTGAATCAGTCTGAATTGAATCCTGCAAAGTTTGTTTCATTTAAAGCTCACTTTTTTGTAAATTTATTTTTGCGTAACATTTTTATACAATTATTGTTACTTTAAATTAAAACAATAATTAAAAAATTAAACAATAAACAAATTTTATATAACAAAATTGTTTGATTATTGTACTTTTAATAAATAATATTGACCACAAAACTATTTTCTCAATTTCTGCAGTTCAGGAATTTTCTAGTTTATATATTTTATAATTGGACAGAATTCGGCTCGGAATTTTATTATTCGGGAATTTTCATATTCGATGATATTGTAAACTGTCCAGCATTTCATTATTCTAGACTTTTAAATTCGGGATTTTCAGATTTCAGCATTTCATAATTTCGGGAAGTTTACAGTGTCGGCAGTTCTATTATACGGGATTTTTCAGCCATCACAAAAAAATTTCAAAAATTGTAAAAGATTTATAAAATTATAACAAAATCTAGAAGACTTTGAGGCAATTTTTTTGCAGAATTTTACAAAAATTTTACGAAAAAGTGGGAATCATTTAAAAATATATTTAAAAGTTCTGAAAATACTTGAGAAATAATTTGAATTATATATATATATATATATATCGAGTAAGCTGGCTTGGAACTGCTGTCTTACCATCTAAAAACCGAAAGAACAATTTTCCTATCACTTGGAATTGTAATTATATTTTTCGAGTGGTTTGCCACTCAAAAAATCAGGAGTTATTCCGTCAGAAATCAGCACGGAATCTGTCAGAATTTGCGTAAGGCAATATATGTCGTAAAAATTAAAGTAGAAAATCGTCAATGAAGGCACGTTCGTGAAATCGTTTGACCGAAACGGAAAATTCGTATGCGTCCGATGGTTTTCGATAGAAGTCGTTAAGCATTCGTAGCAGTCCGTAAGGACTTTCAATCGAATCGCAGGGAATCATTAGGATTCATGATAGAAATCGTAGAGAATTCGCGCGGAGTCGCTGCTAAGACCGCGTGACCGGACAAATTTTGGACCTGTGCAGTATGTATCATTCTCAGCTGTTCGCCACACAGAAAAAACTTTTTTGTTGTTATTTTTTGCCGGTACTACTGTTCGTTTAATTATTTAATTTGTCGTTCTTTTAACATCAAAAAATAATATATCAGTGATAACTTGAGTATAAAGTTTTGTGATTCTTTGAAAGCAGTAACTCGTGACGACGTTTATATGAGATACCCCCAGGAAAGAAGAAACGATTGGCCGCGTTTCAATCGTATTTCAAGTAGTATGAAATGTGTATCTTAAAGAGGAATGGTAGTTTGCTGACGATAGGTTAGAGATACCAGTGAATTGGAGAAGTGATTATCTTACGATTCACGAAGAAATATTTCGTTATCGATTAAAGAATGACGGTTAATCGTGATAATACTATTGGGATCCGCTGCGCCTTAATACGCCATCTATTTTTTCAATGCGGCCAAAATGTGAACTCGCGAAGCCATGAGGTAGGATTTTGAAGATTCATTTTAATTTGAGCTTAACAACCACTTTTTAGTTATTGCGCATAGTTTAAACTACTAACTGGATGAAAACAATTAAGATTTATTAGAAACTAATTGTTACACATGTGTAATTTTCATCGTATAAAATGAAAAAACACGATTTATGTTAAAACTGTGTTTGTAAAGAAAATCGTTATTTATTATATTATACATGTTTAAACACATTATAAGTTTCAATTAACTTACCTTGAAATAAAAGTAAACTGAAAACAAATTTTGATTAATTTATACATGAAATATTTAGTATCTAAAAATTATAACCTAAAAGTTAGGTTAGAATTCATATTTCGTTTCTGATCGTCTAAAATTAATATTTTTTACATATTTTGAACCAAATATTTTGCTCTATGCATTAAGTAAAGTTTATTTTAGCTTACGCTATGTTGAAACTTAAATGATATAGTAAAATAATTATTTTCTTGAGAAAAATAGTTTTAACAGGAAATGTGTTTTTTCACTAAATACGATAAAAATTCTACATTGAACACTTAGTTTCTGAAAAATATTAATTTTTTGTATTCACTTATTGTTCTAAACTAGCAAAAATAGTGCTAAAACTGGTTTTAAGTCCAATTTAAATGCAACTTAAAAATGCTACCTGGTTTCACAAGTTCGCGACAGTACAGTGGGCACTGGACAGTCCCATGATCCAACAGACAATCCCTAACTTCTCTTCATTTTCCTATTCAAATTTACTTGCAGCCACTTCCCATTTACTACAATTAAATAATGAAGAGCGTAATCGGCATTATACATTTCATCGGGCTTCACCAAACATCAATTGTATGATGCAGATTCGTTTCTGTAGATGGGAACCTGCATTTCTCCATTCAGTTAGACATCCTTCAAACTACATTTAATTGAGAACTTGAAACATCATGGCTGACCAATTCAAAGAGTCCCAAAACAATTTAAATGCAACTTTGGCAATCTGGAATTTTAAGATATAGATTTCAGAGCATTCCAGTTCAATCGGTTCTTTTTTCCTGGGCATAACCAAGTTCTTTATTATTGACAAATTTAAGCGCTATTGTGATTGAATTCCAAGGATGAGGTATGATTACAAAAATCATATTTTTCTGCTCCACAATTAAAAGTATTAACGTTAATTTTTTTAAACGATGTATGGAATGTAATTAATTATATGTCGAAAGTAACAAAGTATTTCATGATTAAATAAAAAATAACTAAACTGAACAGAA
Organism: Belonocnema kinseyi; assembly: GCF_010883055.1. Classification (NCBI taxonomy): domain Eukaryota; kingdom Metazoa; phylum Arthropoda; class Insecta; order Hymenoptera; family Cynipidae; genus Belonocnema; species Belonocnema kinseyi. The sequence goes on along the minus strand of NC_046660.1, from coordinate 109,779,454 downwards.
TGGTGATGGACAATTTTTTAATTTAAAAAATTTTCGTACAATGTCTACCAGTGTAATTTGTGAAGAATAATGTGACACATTGTTAAAATAACAGGTCACTAAAAACAACTTGACAGACTTGTGAAAATGACTGTCAAAAATGATTGCTTTTATATTTGTATTTTTGTGTTCAATAAAACAGCTTTATGTTTTTAAGAGAGAGAGAGAGAAAGAGAGAGAGAGACAGAGAGATTTGTAGTCACCATTTCTCTGTGAAGTTAACTATAAACCAAGGTTATTATTCAATTTCAAGTATCACGAAATAATCATGTATTTCAAAAAAAAATTTAATTTTTTTTATAAACAAATTGTTCTTATCTGAAAATAATTTAAATTATTGTGAGAGTGATCTAAGTAACAATTTCTACAAAAGATTAACAATTGGAATCTTTATAGACATTTTCGGTGGAAAAGGTCTAAATGTTTGGTTTTGCAATTGCAGATTTTTCTTCATCATCCGAATTGATGTAGATATTCTTAGTGATAAAATAGGTTTGACAATATTGGTTACATTACATCAAGTGTTAGTCTGATAAGCAAAGTGAATAAATGAATTCGAAGCTTTGGCACGTTGGCAGTGAAACGATTTTTTTTACTGTAACTGCATCAAGTTTTGTAAGAAAGATTTGCAACAACTGTTCTCATACAAAATTAACAATAAACAATTGTTACAAATATTTTTTAAGCGACATATTTTAATAAGCGATTTTTCAAATTTGGATTCCTCTAAATCAGTTAAGATCTTAGATATGTTGGGAAATGATAAACTATTATCCGGGCAAAAGTTTTACATTTACTTATTTCATTTCTTTACAAAATCGAACATTGTTTTCTTTTAACAAATATAATTAAAAATATATCATTTTTCCGATTATGTACATCAATTCAGATGATCAAGCAAATATCGAAATAGAAAAAACCACAAATTCCAAATTGTTGCAAAAAATTGTTTATAACAATTTTAATCGTTCTTGTTTTATAAAAATCGTGACCAACAATCACTCTCATAATAGTTTAAAGCATTTTGATCAAAATTTAATTTCTTGCAACAAAAATTACAATATTTTGGTATTTTTCAATTTAATTTGTTAATATTAATTGTAACACAAAATAAGCAAATTATTTGTATTCTGCGAAGACTTGCGCTGATTTAAGATGATTTTCATTATATGCAAATCGTTCTAAAAGAGTCAGCAAAGGCGAATAATACTGTGAACCCCACACGGAGAAAAATGGAAGGTCTGTTTAGCAATATAAACGTGCAAACAGACCATATTGCAGGGTCGACTATAGGGCAGCTCTTGAATATGGCTAAAGCGACTATCTCTATAAAGTAAAAACAAGAGGTCCAAATCGACAATCTCAGAAAGTCGACTTGATTTCCACAGATCGTCGTCTCGGTCATCTCAAGCTGGCTGATCCGATCATTGTGAAGCGTCGTTTTGGAAATCTTGGATGCTCGCTTTGATTTTATCAGACATTCGACTGGGTCGTATTAAATGGTCGATTCGATTATCTTAGATATTTTACGTAGTTATTTCGCATGGGCAATTCGATCATTTTTAAAGTTCGACTTGATTATTTCAAAGTGTCAATATAGATATTAAGCAAGGAATTATTCGGTTATCGCAAAGGATCGATTCGAAAATCTGAGATGGTGAAAAGGACTATTGATGATAGTCAAATATATATTTTTGAATTATTTTAAAACAAACTTTTGATTCTCTATATCTGATCTGGCATGAGGTTCTACTATGTAAATAGTGGGAAGTCCTTTATCAATTGATTTAGAGTAGGCATTCCAATAATATTCATTAATCAAAAAGTTACTATTGCGTATAAAAATCTTTAAAAATGTAATTAATATAAAATAATTATTTATGAATCTAATGTTAACGCTTTTTCTACGAATTATTAGTTTTTTTACTGATGATTGGTATAGATTGAAATCTATTCATAAATTAATAAAAGTCATCGTACTATTCAATTAGTACAACTTCATACGAATTCAGATACAGAGTATAAAATATTCACCATAGTATTTAAAAACCTTACATAAATTATAAGTTAATAAAGTATACAATATAACTGTAATCAGACAAATTATAAATTAATTATAAAAGGGTTAAAATTCGATAAATGCTTGAGATATAAATGCATAGTTTATTTTATTAAATATAACTTATTATATAGAACTTAGATGATATTACTGGTACGATATAATCAACTTTAATCTAAAAAGTAATACTAATGCAGGATTAAGTTAAATACTACAACTGCAATTGTTAAAATTAAAAGTCTCTTGCTAGCTGCTTTCCTTCTTTTTGAGCCGCCCCATAAATATTCCCTAGAACAATGTAAATAATAAATTAGCATAAAAACCATTAAATCATTTTCTTATTTAAATAAAATAAAAGTTTTTTACGTAGAAAGTCAAATCTTTTGAAAAAAGTGGATTTTTAAGAAAAAAAAAGATCAATCTTCAACAAAAAAGATTATTTTCAAAAAAAATTATCAATTTAACACAAGATTTGAAACCAAAAAGTGAAATTATCAACAAAGAAGAAGAAATTTCTACCCCAAAAGATAAATTTTCTATAAAATAGTTGAACTTTGGACCAAAAAGATCAACTTTCAACAAAGGAGATGGACAGAAAGAAAAAAATGTCATCTTTGAAGCGATTTCAGAGTAAATGTTACATGTTACAACTCTATTTAATCCTGTTTTGTTTCAATGCCATAAAATTCAACTGTATCTACTTGAAAAAAAACCGCAACAAAAAGTACTTCTGTTCTTTCATTTTTAGGTTTCCCTTTTACCCAAAAAGAGTAGTTTTTAACAAAATACATAAACTTTCTACCCAGCAGTACAATTTTTAACTTATACGTATACAGGATACAGTTTCAACTGAAAATGGTACATATACTAGGCAGTCTGATAAGTACCTGAAAATTCTAAGAGATGGCATTAGTATTCACTAATGTGAACCATTTTCGTCGAGCTTGATCCTTCAAATGACG
>NC_046660.1:109768058-109776294 GCF_010883055.1 Belonocnema kinseyi | reverse complement strand
TTGGAACGATTCATAAGTGGTTTACCGAGTTTCGTTGTGGCCGTACGAGCACAGTTGATGCTGAACGATCTGGGCGCCCAAAAGAGGTCACTACACCAGAATGTTGAATGTTGAATGTTGAATGTTGAATGATCCCAAAGTGGAATTGAGAGAGGTAGCTAATGCTGTAGGCATATCATTGGAACGTGTGGGCAATATCGTGCATTCAGTTTTAGGCATGAAGAAGCTCTGCGCGCGATGGGTGCCGCGTTTGCCCACAGTGGACCAAAAACGAATTCGTGTGACAACTTTGCAGCAGAATTTGGCATTATTTTCGCGTAAGCCGACCAAGTTTTTGCGCCGATTCATAACCATGGATGAAACCTGGATCCACTACTACACTCCTGAGTCAACGCAACAGGCAAAACAGTGGGTTCCACCGGGCCAAAGTGCTCCGAAGCGTCCAAAAACGCAACAGTGGGTCGGAAAGGTTATGGCCTCCGTATTTTGGGATGCACATGGCATAATATTCGTGGACTATCTTGAAAAAGGTAAAACCATAACCGGAGCGTACTATTCATCATTATTGGACCGATTGAAAATCGAAATCGCCGAAAAGCGACCGCATTTGAAGAAGAAAAACCGCTTTATCATCACGACAATGCGCCTGTTCATTCATGCTTAGTTGGACAAGCAAAATTGCATGAAATCGGCTTCGAATTGGTTCCTCAGCCACCGTATTCACCAGACCTGGCCCCCAGCGACTATTACTTGTTTCCTAACCTGAAGAGATGGCTCACCGGTAAGCGTTTTTACTCAAATGAGGAGCTCATAGCTGAAACTGAGGCGTATTTTGGAGACCCTACGATCGAGTACTTTTCGGACGGTATCAAAAATTTAGAAAATCATTGGACTCGCTGTATCGACCTAAAAGGAGAGTATGTTGAAAAATAAAACCGACCTTGGCCAAAAAAACGTCTCCGTGTTTCATTTTTCAGGGACTTATCAGACTGCCTAGTAGTTGAATTTTTAGACGAAAAATCTATTTAAAAAATTAAAGTAAAAAAAAACAATTTTCAACCAAAAAAGATGAATTTTCGACAAAACAGTAGAATTCTCACATTAAAGATTAATTAAAAATGAAGTGCATAAATTCTCAATAAAAAATTTGAACTTTCAAGTAAAAAACATCAATTTTTTTCAAAAAATGGAAATGTGTAATTGCCAGTTTAAAAGATTAAATTTTCAACCAAACATGAAACAAATTTTAATCAAAATAGTTACATTTTTAAGCAAGGAGATGAAGCTTGAAGAAAAAAATAAGAATTTTTAACAAGATTCTCAATCAAAAAGAACCATCAACAAAGAAGGACCATTTCCTACCCAGAATACATTAAAGTTTAACCAAATAGTTAACTTGTAAGTTTATAAGATCAATTTTGTACCGAGAATACAGTTTGACTATCGATTTTTCTAGTGCTGGCATATAGAACAAAAGCCTATATGTTTGAGGCCACGATTTCGGAGGCACTGTGTGTTTGCACTGTAAAAAAATATTTGTGTAAAATTTCAAAGTTTCGGAAAATTAAATATTGTATCATTGTAAATATCACGCACTTCTCTGTGTGATTTTACAAAAGTATGTGAAATTACATCCTCTAGCGATGTAAATAGATGGACCCTCGAACAGCAGTGTAATATTATACACTCAATAAAAATAAAATTACACATTACGTCGTACGAACTTCACATTCAGAAGGGAAAATTCAGTCGCAGCATATAAAAATACCATGCGTCGGTAAATTCACTTTTCTGTGATTGAAAATTACATCCACATTTTTAATTTTACCAAAAATCTTCAATTTTACCCTGGCAGAAACTGTAAAATTTTTGATTTATAAGTAATTTAAAATTTAAAATAATTAATCAAATAATATGTGAATACGAAAGCGTCTCTCATGTTCGTTGTTTATCGATGCCTTTATCCTTCAATTTTGGAGCATTTTTATTTTTAATGCGAGGAAATTGACAGTTATTTTCAACTTTTTTTGACAGCTTGCATACAAAAATAGACCGAATCCGAGCTGTTCCTATTTTTCCTTTTACATTTTCTGCTATTGGAACGGAAAAATGCGGTTATTCAAAACGTATATTTCACATTCTTTTACGGCATATTTAAACATGAAAAAAATACCCATAGTATGTTATGTGTTTTAGGTAAGTGTTAACGTGTCCGATTTGTGTTTCCTCAATCTCCATGAAATTTTACGAAGTTTGAACTTTCGAGTGTTCGAAACCTGTTACCCTGATAAATTTTATTTTATTCTTTCACATAATGAATTTTACATATTCGCATGTAAAATTATCGGCCGAATCGGAATATCTCAACAGATTCGTAAAGTTATTACGATACAAGAGACTCCTTTTATTTACATCCACCAGAGATGTAAAATTCAATACATTTTTTACAGTGTGTAAACAATGGTCAAAGATAGCAAAAACAGGTTTTTTGCTTATTGCTACTAACCTATCTGTATTTCAGAAAAAAGTGTGATTGAAAGTTGTAGGCCTTGCAAATATCTACAAAATCTCGTGTCGTACATTAATATTGGTTCATTAGTTTACCTAGAAAAAAAATTAAAATCGCCCGAAAGTGCCTTTCTTAAAATATGCAATTATTATCGCTATAATTAATTAAGAAGTTTCAAAAATTCAGAAAATATGTGCCTTATCACCCTCAAGTAGGGTGATAAACTTCAGCCCAAAATAATAATTAGTTTTTATAATAACTTACTTGATATTAAAAAATGGAATACTTTTCCAAGAAATTTCTACATATTTGGCCTAAATTATATAAACTAAATGTAGGCTATTGCCTTTTACGAGAGTTGCGTTATCAAGTCGACTTAGTGGCAAAACGATTCAGTATTCAATTGCACTACAATGGGTACAAAAAGAGGGTACATTTTTTGGTCATGAATAAATAGAATAACTTTGTCAATTTTCACTTTGTGGAATCGGGATGAAATTTATTTTATTAGTGCTATTTTTAACATATTTTGATCAAGAAAAATTGTTGTAATTTGAAACCAGGGGGGGGGGATAAAGTTTTTTTCTTCAAAAATAACTTCTACTGCAATTTTCAATTTACCGAGCTGAAATTTAGATAAAATATTGAATGTAAGCTGCACTATTTGTTTTTAAATTTGCAAGGTAGTGCATTCATGTTTTATTGTTTATTAGGTTGACTGATTATGGGAGAGGGATCGACGTGTATTGCGGTGGTAGACCAACAATTCCTTGTTTGCTACATTTTGTGTAAAATCTGCCTTACTGTTTACAAGATATCCAACGATCCGCAACACTGTGAATGTACAGCGTTCGGAGCTCCCGATTCCGCAAAAAGGATTCCGGTGGGTCAATGTCAGAATTCACCAGTATTAGCGGGAAATATATGAAACCGTAACATAAATTACTTATCGATTTTTATTTGTGGCATTTATTAAAATAACCATGTTTTGCAAAGTTATGAATGTAAAAATGTTTTAATCGGCAATTTACTTTCAATCCAAATGGTTCTTCTCCGAGCTAAGTTACCATCAGTGCGCCTCGAGGGGCCTACTGAGAGTTCCTTACAGCGCTCCAAGTTCCTGTTGGCCAAATATATCGATGGGACTTCGTGGCTGCTATCTATGGGTGGAGGTGTGTAGAGGGGAAGAGAATTTTTTCGTTGGACGCGCCGTCTATATTTTTGGCGGAAAACTAAGTCCGCACCGCACCTACATTTATAATATCTTTCCTCTAGTATACACCCGTGTACTGTACACAACGCCCCAGTTTTAAGCGAGAAAAAATAATCTCCACTTTCAATTACATAAAACAACAAGAACATTTTCGGGATAAAGCGAGATGAACGGTTCGGTATAATTGCCTTTAGATTATGTGATTAAAATATTGCGGCCAACAGTTCATGCGTTTATACGTAGTTTTGATGTAGCCAAATTGACAGCCGTTTGATGGACACGTGGGAATACAGGCGAGTCCCCCGTTTTTCGCTCCTGCCCCTCGCGGTCACAATACTACCATGTTACTGTATAGCTGCCGCGACTTTCAAGCAAGAAATAACACTTCATTTTCAATTAAAAATGACAAAAAAAAGGATCTTTTCGAGAAAAAGTGAGCTAAACCGACCGGTAAAATCACCTTTAGATTCGGTGCTTAAAATATGCCGTTCAACAACTCAACTGTTTAGATTTAGTTTGCTTCTTGCGAATTTGACAGACGTTTGAAGCGCCTTAAGGTTTCCAATTGCAATCACAATAGACTTTTGAGTCAGCTGGTATTTTTGTGATTTTTCAAGACGTTTAGTCCACTTTGATTCCAAGTAAGCAAGCATCTAAACATTGAAACAGTGTGACTTGAGAAAAGTTTGTACTAGCTTAAATAATAAATATCAAACTTACGCTTACAGGGACATTTTAAATGAAACTTTTAGCAATTTCAGGGTTTCCAGCTTTCCAGAACTGTGGGCAATCTTTGCTTCTTGCCTTGGCAAGGGCAGGTTTAAATATGTATAGCAGAGCAAAAAGAGCTGCAATTTAAGAGGAACGTTTAAAATGTTGCAAAAACGAATATATACATATTTTTGGATATAATTTAACACAGTAATAATTGAGTGGAAATGCATATTCATTCACCTTAAAGAACAATGAATTTCTCGCAACCTTCGATGGACGCTCCTTCAGTCACAATGGAAACAGTGATTTCCTTCCACTTCTTTTAAAAATTTTCAAGTCTAACTTGTATTTCTCTAATAATTTATCCCATTTAGAATTTTACTGTAAAAATTACTTAGACTTTGAATTATCAATATAACAATTTCATATAAAAATAGTATAGCTTACGACTAGTGTATTAAAATATACGAACTATCGCCTTGGCCCCTCGATTGTAACCTAATTTAGTATTTTTTCCCGTACCAAGTTTCTCAAAGTACTCAAAATGGCTCTAAAGCGTATGTAAATGGTTTTGCAATTTGTTCATTGTTTTTAATTTTTTAAATGTGGAACGACATAATCGCTGAATCGCTTTAATATCTTTATTAGAACTGAAGATAATTCTCGACGATAGAAGTTCATATGTTCTGGATGATCTTTAAGATCACGCTAAGGTCATTTTAACTCAAACAATTTTTCGATGGCTATAAGAACAGCATTATTGGAAAAGATTCCATAATGGACAAACTTATGTAACTATCACGCTTTAATGAATTTAAATTTATACCTTGAATTAGACCTAGTGGCCTTTTGAAGGTCACGACCTCTCAGGTCGGGTAAGTGAGGTCAATTTTGAGCGGTAACAAAAAGTATTATCCAAGGTTTTTTTATTATAAAAAACTTCATTTTAGCATCGGCAATCGAAAAAAAAGTTGAGCTTGAAATAACCATTAAGATCATCAAGGTTATCCCCAAGGTGAAAAGAGTCACATTAATTACATACAAATTCAGCCTAAGTGGCAAGGTCAAAGTTTAGACTTTCATCAACGTGTGATACTTACATAAGTTTGTGCGATATGGAATATTTTTGCAATAATGCTGTTCTTATAGGCATGAAACATTTTTTAAGTTAAAATGACCTTTGAGTGACCTTTAGGGTCATCCGGAAAAAATGACCTAAGTGCATATTTGATTGTAAAATTTTACGTTCTTTCGAGTGCCGGTGTCAAAAATCAGTAGTTCCACTTTAAAAAAGTTGATCTTGAAACAACCATGCAGGTCATCCTCAAAGTCCAAGCTCAGGTCACCATGAGGTTCCTTGTTAAAAGCTACTACGGAAATGACGTTCACCTTTGTGAAAAATAACTCACTTAAGAAGATACAGGCCTGTTCCGCCACTTTTGTGATACCCTGTATATTCATTCCAGTGCACACAACATTTGTTTAAATCTAATGTGAATGAAATCTTTGGGATAAGTGTTTATTTATTTAAAGAAAAAGAAATCATTTAAATATCTTACAGACTGCATTCTGCTATGCTTTCTCTTTGCTTAACATTTTATCAATCATTATTCATTTTCTTAAATAATTACATACTTTGTATTTAGAAAAGAATATTTATTTGTAATGAGAAAATGTTTTACAGGGCGTATTCAGCATGATAATTTTTTGAATCATGTACATTTTATATAATTCAAGATGTTTTTTGCAAATAGCACAAATGCTAATTTAACTACACTGTTAGAAATTCCTGTACTAAGTTTAATACACATGTATTGGAAGTGTTTTTTAGATACGCATATTAAATTTAAGATACCACCAAATTTGAAAGTTCAAATACAAATTTGAAATTCAATATACATTTGTAATCAATTTACTACACATATGTATTATATCTTAAATGTGTATTTTAAGTTTCAAAATCGGTAGTATTTAAATTTAATATACCTACCTAAAAAAAACTTTTAATACATATGTATTAAACCTAATAGAAGAATTTCTAAGAGTGTACTTTTGCATAGGATAAAAGAGAATATAGATAAACCAAAAAATATTTATTAGTTATCTAATTTGAATATATATTTCTTAGGTTATCTATATATATGACGTAGAACGAAGGAACCAGCCTTACGACCGAAAATAAGTTTAGGAGTAAAAGCGGATCAAAATAAACGCAAGACGAACAAGTAGCAAGGGGGATTTCGTACTAATAAGTACATGACACAATGTGGATTTTTTGATTCAATAAGGGGAAGAACTAAATTAATTAGTTCAACCAAATAAACTTACCTTTTTAGTCAGACGGGCGACTGGCAACTTACTATAAGCACTCATCAGCTGACATGCCAGGGCCCCGCCGGCAGCATTGCGCGACGCATGCGCTGTTGCTTAGTTTTAACACACATGGGTATTATATCAGTTTTTGTATACAAATTTAATAATTTTGGGATATATAGTGATTAAGTTTAATATAAATGTGTATTAAGTTCATTTTAATAAAAAAATGTATTAATTTTCAAATGCACCTTATGCATTAATGTGTACTAAAATTCATAACATTTTTAACCGTGTAGTACAATTACAAAATAATCGTTTGCACTGCATGATTTCTGAAAATCGCTTCTCTCAACTTTTTCATTAAAAATTATAAGCTGTGTTACTCTGTATTTTTTCTATATATCTATATTTTCTATCGGTCAACAACTACTTTACGAACTTTACTAGATTGATCGCCGAAAGTGTAAAATTGTCGCATTTTTGCATGCCTTTTTTTGAGAGACAAAGTCATATTCGTAGGTTTTGTTCAGGAAATGCAGAATAAATTTCAGCAAATTTGAAGTTTACTACTTTTTCGTAACCTGTGGCATATCCTAGGACATGTGCATTTCGTCAGATGATCCTGAATTATTTGTGAAATTCGCCACACATTAATAGAACCACAGCTCGATTGCCAAACCGCGGACTGCAATGCAGTCCGTCGACTCATCGAATTGAACGTTACCGTATCTGTTGCGTTTCATCGTGGTAACACCATGGGAAATTTAATTCCAAGCCCGAACGAAATAATACCATATGGACCTATTCAGTACAATGCTGTATATAACTACAGCCTGCAGGCAACTACGATTTATTGGTAAAAATACCTCGGTTCTACACTGAGTAGAATCCATGTCACTTTTCAAGTAATTACAAGAATGTTTGTGTTGGTATGGAATTTGGTTGTTACAAGGTGTATTCAATCCATTTGTGGTGAAGAAACACCGTCTTAAATATAAGGAAAAACTTTCAATACTATTTTAGGCTATTTAGATATATTTAGTTTTTGCAGTAGTCTCAAACACTTTTGTAACCAATTTCCCCCGCGCAGCCACAGTGTTATAAAAACCACAGGTATCTCATATTATGAGAACCACACCGTGCAACTATGTACTTACTATGTCTGACCTGTACAATGAAAAACTTCAACAATATCAATATTTTCCTACTCAGTTATTCAATTCCCATCACTCCAAACAAACTTTACTGCTAAATACATATTTAATGAAAAATAAATAGGGCTTAAAGAATTCCCTTCCAAGAACTCGACCACCATCTATTTCATAAAAAGTTCGCCTATAATCTTTAGAAGCCCAATGAAAAATGGACTATACCACGAAATTACTCTTTCTTCAAGGGATACAAGTTAGTGATAGAACCAACACAGCAGGTCACTTGGTTTAGCTGATACCCCGCTTTCTCATATTACGAGAATATCTCATATT
>NC_046660.1:109764998-109767958 GCF_010883055.1 Belonocnema kinseyi | reverse complement strand
TGTGGGTCGTTTTACACCTAAGGCATTTTTCTTTTATTTTATGACTCAAAATCCATATACTTCGGTAATGTCTATCCCCACCCTACAAAACTTTAGGACTAGAGAAACCTCTGTGCTAAATCGCGTGTATCCAGTGGCAGTCTGGCCTTCGCAGTAGGCAGATTAAGTGCGCTGTGGGTCAGAAGCGACCCACCATTTCTTTAACGTCGGTGCAAACTCGTTTTCAGCGTCAAGAGAAATGGGTCGCGTGCGCGACCCAGTCATTTATATTGTCTCCCACTACATTCACACGAACCTAGATCTGTAATAGTATTGGACCACGTTTCGTTTTAGATCTGGGATCACTGCATGGAGTCCTCGGGCAGCCGGCTCGAGCGGTAGAGCAATGGGCGTTCGCATATCCACCTCCCGAGTACCAGTAGGCCGTGGCATCGGGTGCTTCGAACGCGTCCTACCTCGGTGATCCCCGGAGGAAACGTCGATATGAAGGTTTCCTGGCTCGATTGAAGGAGCAATTTGGTGCCCCCAACCGCGACTCATTTCAGGCACCTTCGGACAGACAGGGCATAACCGGTCTCGTAACGCCGACCTAGACCCCTGAAGAGTTTCTGGATCGAGTGACGGAGCAATGGGTGCTCCCATATCCGTTCCTCGAGTTTTAATGTGTTGCGGTATTGGGTGCCCTCAACCGCGACTCATTTTAGGCTCCTACGGACAGACAGGACACAACCGGACGCGTAACGACGACCTAGAACCCTGAAGGTTTCCAGGCTCTGGCCAACTAATGCCGATCAAAACTCCAAAATGTTTAACTAGTTCCGGTACAGCGGCGCCAACCAGATTTTGAGTAACCCGTGTCTCCACTCTCCCTTCAGGATCACTAGAGATCCTCTAGCGAGAGTTGTGTTACGTTACCCCCTTCACTAACCTCCGCGAAACCGGAATAGAAAATATGTAACAAAGCGCGAAATATTTTAAGTATTCTCAAGAAGATATTATATGTCAGTATATATTTTTGCGCAATGTTTATTTTTAAAATCAGCTTTTTTAATTAAGAATATAAAGACAACTTTCTCTTCTACGTCAGCAAATCTGCGTTTGATACTTTCCAGGAAATGGAACAAATATTCAGATCATTGCACCCGATTGTACAAAAATGCTCTTTCGGCTACGAATTTTGAATTAAGCTAAATCTAAGAAAAAGACATTGCAAAGAAATATGCTAGCAAAAGCATGGTTATGCACATAACTCATAAATTGGAAATTTAATTTTAAATAAAAGTTCACCTACAGCATGAATTCTATGTGATATTTATTGTTATTTTATTATTTCATTTTTATTTAAAACAAAATATTATAACGATACTGCCCTGTTACCCCGCCGGAGCTTCAGCCGTCCTGGGTCCTGAAATAGTTGGAGGGAGGGTAGGCGTTAAAAATAATGCAGAGTCGGGTAAGTGGATTTGCGTGTACATGTGTGATTGATTGGGTGTATTTGAACTTTGAAGGCGTCGCTGTTATCCCGGAAATTTACATAATACATATATGATTGAGGGTCAGCGCTTGACCCATGCGCAGTTTTTCGGGCGTCGATGACGATTCAGGCGTTAAGTTGTTTAAAGATACGCTCTTTGTTTCCTGGAGAAACCAAGAGAGTTGTGTGCGTGATTTACAGGACGAGGCGTGATAGCGGGTCGGTGCGGGTGTCCCACTCCCCTGTGATGCGGCGATACGCGTCTAATGAAGCCGACATGTGGTCCTCTGGTTCTAGACGCGGTATCCCTAACATCAGGGAATTCAGGTCGGTCGGCTGTGGTAGGGCCGCGTTTTGTTGGGCGAAAGCGGCAATCGCGACAGGTGGAGGGACGTTCGTGTGGCCTGATCCGCAATGCAGTTGCATTCCCCGAGGAAGGTTCGCTTCGGGTTGGGGTGTGCCTGAAATGGATAGCGTTTGCAGGCACCCAATGTCGCGACACATTGGAACTCGAGGGACGGATATGGGAGCGCCCATAGCTCCGTCGCTTGAGCCGGGAATTTTCCCCAGGTACAAGGATGTCCTGTCTATCTGAAGATGCCTGAAATGAGTCGCGTTTGGGGGCACCCAATGCCGCGACACATTGAAACTCGAGGAACGGTTATGGGAGCACCCATTGCACCGCCACTCGAGGCAGGAAACCTTCAGAGGTCTAGATAGGCGTTACGTGTCCGATTATGCCCTGTCTGTCCGAAGGTGCCTGAAATGAGTCACGTTTGGGGTCACCTAATCCCGCGACAAATTGGAACTCACTTGACGCAGCATTGGTTCGTTTTCCGATCTTTTTTCGGATCACAAATCGAGCATCGCTTTCTTTCTTTGAATTTTTCATTCAAATTTATGCTATTCTTCTGATCCTTCATATACGAAATCAACTTCATCCTCGCTTTTCTCGTCCAAAGAGTTGAATAATTCTGTACGCAGAAGAAGAATTTTCGAGACTTCACTAGATGTACGCTGCGCCATGCTATAATATATATATATCACCCATGATTACAAAGTGGAAGAAATAAGCTCTCATCATGAATATTTCATCTCTTCAATGGTTTTATAAATAAATTGAAACTAGAAATTTATAAAGCCGATGATTGAAGGCTATTTCTTGATTTGTCTAAACTAAGCCCACAAGTCGTTATGGCTGGAATTTTACCGCGATTTCGCTGGGACCGGGGGCCGTTTTTTAGATTAGCCATATAATTACCAAAATGGTTGTGTTGGTATGGAAATTGATAGTGACAAGGTGTATTCAATACATTTGTGGTATAGAAACACCGCCTTAAATATAGGGAAAAACTGTCAATACTAGTGTTGGTATTGTCATAATACAGGCACACAAGAAAATGTCATGTAAGGTGAACTAGAAAACCACACACACACACTTATTTACATATACATATATATATATATATATACATATACATATATA
>NC_046660.1:109761581-109764898 GCF_010883055.1 Belonocnema kinseyi | reverse complement strand
GAAAGATGATGAGAAAGCAGCATGGTCTAGTTTTAAAGATGTATCAACAAAATTTTTGGGTAACACTAAAGACGTAAATTACAAAACTATTGTAAAAAAATGATACGCAACTATGAAAAACTGGGCTGCCTAATGAACCTGAAGCTTCATTTCCTTGATTGACATATTGATCAATTTCCTGAGAACAACGGGGACTTTAGTGAAGAGCAAGGAGAAAGGTTTCACAAAGACTTGAAGGAATTTGAACGCAGATTTCAAGGACGATGGGGTATAAATATGTTGGCAGATTACTGCTGGATGATGAAGAGAGAAACATCTTCAGAAAGAGGTCAAAAGAGTGTCAGAAATCCTTTACGCCGGTCATTTGTCGAGAAACGTGTGCGTAAGTGTAAAACACTTTAAAACTTTATTTAAAATATTTTTTTGGAAGACAAAAATAAAAATAGATATCGCCAATATCTAGTATCCAACATCTCACTATCGCAGTTGCGAAGTATTAGCGAAAATATTATAATGGAGTTCATGAATATCGCTATACCCCCAGTAAAGTATTTTCAATGTTTATAAATCGGTTTAAAATCGTAAAACTTGATTTTAATGTCATTTTAATCAAATTTGAAGCAAATTTTCACTTTTCGCGATTTTCTGCCTTTTCATCGCCGTATGGTGGGTTGAAATTAAAAAAAAAAAATCAAAACATGGTTTTTGATGTATTTTTTCCCGTAGAATTCGATTCTAAAGTCAAAAAAATAAAATTTTTCCTTATTTTTTTCTTATTTGAAAAAAACCATGAAAAAACCGTAAAAAATCAGGTTTTTCGAGCAAAACCCCATAAAAAAGTAGCTGGACCCTACTTTTTTATTACAAATTCGGATTCAGCGTCGAAAAATACATAAGAATATATAGGTCTGGTCAATTGCACAGACACTTTTTTTTTTTTTTTGTGGGCCTGTGTTATAGGCGCCTCTTTATATGCGCATATTTTGAGGTTACGTTATTTCAAGTATAAAATATAAATGATATACGTATTAATACTATTATATATCTCCTGTAATCCAGCGACATCCTTTCAATTCGTGATTCTTAACGAGTTTGTAGATCTTTATTGGGATAACAATATATAATTAAAAATTTGTCATCAGGACAAACGCAGGGTTTCGCTAGGAGCGGGTGCTAATCTGGAGAATTGCACCCGCTTCCATCGAAATCGCGGTAAAATTTCAGCCACAACCACGTCTCACGACCGTGAGATATGTGGTTACAGTCTGTAAAGGAATCAATACGACGATCCAGCAAAAGCCTCGTGCACCCAAAGATCACGGATCGACCCAAGGACAACCACCATCTGCATTTTTCCCGCAAGTGTTCTAGCATATTTTTGACACGCAGGGATGCTTTTTAGGCCATTAGCAAGTGAAAGCTTGGCACCTCCATGGGCGCCGATGACAAGGACGATCAATTTAACAGAATGTTCCGGGTACAATCGTTGCAACTCCCTTATAAGGTCTCGATACCTCTCTTTCTTTTCATTCTTCTTGGTTATGATGTTTTTGTCAGCTGGTGTTGAAAATTCGATAACGAACATGGTTCGCTTCTCGAAGTCAAGAAGAACCATGTCAGGCCTCGAGTGAGTAACAGAAACAATTGTCGAGAATATAAAGTTCCAGTATATGCGGCACTTCCCATTCTCGACAATTTACTCAATTGCCCTAGGAGCACGAAAGCTTTTCTCTTGTGCTTTTTTAATCCGGGCTTTCAGGAGTGAGTACTCGAGATAGATTAGATTTGATGCATTTTGCTCACCCCTAATACTGAAGTCAAGTCCGAGTGTTTCAGCAGCCTCCTCCGCTGCTTTGTACAGAAATGCTCCTTTGCCCACTTCTTCGTGATTCCCGACCATTTTAAGAAGAGGGTCTCTTCCATTTGCAACTCTATGTGCTGTACCCAGAATAATCCTGTTGTGAAGACATTCAAGACTCAATATTCCGCGACCCCTTTGACGACGTGAGATGTACAGTCGCGGAACGGAAGACTTAAGATGCATGCTTTTATTCATATGCATAACCTTTCTTGTCTTGATATCAAGAGATCTGAGCTCGTTCTTCGTTCATGGAACTACTCCAAATGAATAGAGTAATACCGGAACGGCAAGCATGTTCGTTGCAGATACTTTATTCCTCGCCGACACGCCCAGGTATGTATAAGTCTCTCCACCCCAAAGGTGTCGTATGGCGCTTCTATCAACGAGCTCAGGATCTTCAGGGATGCCATTAAGTTTCCCTCGCTTCAAATAAACCTTGGTGCATTTGTCTAACCCAAATTCCATTCCAATTTCCTTAATGTATCGTTCGACAATCCCCAGAGCTAGATGCAGTTGCTCTCTGTACTTAGCATAGATCTCAAGATCGTCCATGCAAAATACATGAGTGACCTTGTACTTTCGATCTGCAGGTTTGCCGCAGGTTTGTCACACGCAGGTTTGTCACCCGAGTTTTTCTAGATGAGATAGTAAATCTGGTTTTCCAAAGCGGCATCGATCTCTCTATGCACCCAACTATTTGCGGATGAACCTTTAAGATTTCTAAAAGACAGATGATAAGTCTATGGGATTTCGAATCGAAAGCTTTCCGATAATCAATCCAGGCCATCGATAGGTCACGCTGGTAGAATGCTGCATCTTTGCAGACACATGTATCGATGAGCAGGTTCTGCCGACATCCGGCTACGCCTTTCTTTAAACCTCGTTGTTCATACATTTCTTGCCACACAGGTTCAATTGCCCGAACAATCCTATCATTTAGGATAGCTGTGAATATCTTATAAAGCGTGTTCAGACAAGTTATTGGCCTGTAATTCATCGGGTCAGCTTAGTCGCCTATTTTCGGCAGAAGTATTGTGCGCCCTTCCACCCACCACTCTGGAATCGGCTCTTCCGACTTCAAATATGAGGTGAAAATACGAACCAAATGCTGATGGGTTGAAGAAAACTTCTTCCACCAGAAGGTTTTGATACAATCTGGTCCCGGTACGGAATAGTTCCTCAACCCTCTTGATACTTTTTTCACCTCCTCGGTAGTGATGGGTGGGCATTCTTTATCAGGCGTTATGAGGGCAACACATAACTCCTTGAGGCTCTTTATATTTTCTGAGTCTTGGTCCAGTCTATGCTGAACTTTGTAGACTTCTTTCCAAAATACTTCGACCTCCTCTGGTTAGGGTGGGTGTTCGACAGTAACTGGAGGGTCTTGGAAGAGTCGAGATGGGTCAGAGAGAAACTGTGGATTTTCTCTGACCCATCTCTCCCTCCGCTCTAGACT
>NC_046660.1:109753083-109761481 GCF_010883055.1 Belonocnema kinseyi | reverse complement strand
TTTTATATTATAATAGTATTATTTAGATCTTGATCCGCATTTGAAAGAAATTAAAGAAATTTGCGATTTTAGTGATATTTGAATAAAAAATATATTTTTTTATAAAAGTTCATTTTTTAATTGTAAAACCTAGTGTTTTATTTAAGGTTTGGAATTCATCTCGTTTGGATAAAAACTAAATAATTTTGTTGACAAATTAATTAGTTTGTTTAATTAGCGTCCTAGTTTGAGCGCGCCTGCGGCGCGCGACGATTCAATCTCGCGCTTCACGCTTGAACATAATTACACCTCGCGCCCTGCGCTCGGATGTTTATTCTTTGCATTTGGAATGCTTGAAGAAAACTTTATCAAAAATATCTCTTTTATATGGCAGTATTTACATGCTCCTTCATATTCTGAATTGTCTACTTAATTAAGTATAGTCAAAGAGTAAGTTCCTCAAAGATCTGTAGGCTTTGACGTACACATTCTCATTGTGACACTCGCGCTGCGCGCCCGATTTCCGACAGATATTTGTAAACAGGTTTTGTTGAATTTTTTCTCGTAACTTTCGTCGTTTTTCCACACATTTTTTTAATTTTATTTTTGTTTCAACGTTATTTTTCACGCATAAAACAAAAGGTGCGCATTCTATCAATAAGTGATTCTTAACGAAGTTGTAGATCTTTTTTGGGATAACAATTTTTGTTAATTCGTCTTTTTCGTATCCTACGTAGTTTGTCTACAAAATGGAATTTTTTATTTTTCATTATTTTTTTATGCAATTAAAATTTGCATTTTTGATTTTTAAAGAAAACGCCTGAAAGGACCCCGCACTAAATGTATGGGAAATGACTTTCGTTGGATTTAGCCAAAACTTTGTAATTTTTAAGGTTATAAGTGCCGGATGAAATATCCGTAAAAAAATGAACAGTATTAGCGCTATGCGGCGCTACACGCTCAAGTTCAGTGAATACAACGAATTATAACAGATTTTGTTACAAAAGCGATGTCAACATAGAAATCATGGTACAGATCGTGGTCTGTCATATTTTCGTCTACACCGTTGACTCAGATAGCGCGCTTCTCAAAACGATCAAATGCTAAGCGCCCAAGATTTTAACATGACTAATTAATCACTTTTATAAAGGCAGAAATGGTACCCAAAGTAACATTGGTAACTAGTGCGCACATTCCGATAATAACACTGTACTCTTCGCAAGCGAGCCGAATGCTAAGCACCCATGATCAGCGAATAGAACCAATCCCAGTAGCTTTTGCGAAATACTAAACTATTTCTGGCTCTTGATTCGGGTTCGCTTGTTCACCTATATTAACAGCGTCTAGAATCTTTTCTAGCAAGGAAGTTTGAAGATACTTTACGTGTTGCTGGTGACGTGCATAACCCAGGAACCATAAAAAGCTTGCAATATGTGCGCAAGTGCCAAGAGTTCTGGCCCCTGACTTACATGTGCAGTAATAACCGAGAAGCGCTTCGTTATTGTATGGTCCTATGTCATCGATCCCATTGAACGCTATCCACAGCTGGGACGTTGTTGCATTTCGGAAACGAGAAAATACTCGTACTCTGATCAAACCAGGTTCATTAAGTCGCGTATCTAGTTGAAACTCATCATCTTCTTCTCGTTGCAGCTTGTCTTGAACGTAAGATGAGCAAATTTCTACTTGATGCACGCCAATTGTTATGTCGCGTATTTCTTCCAATGTAAGGCGAGGAAATTGTGATACTTGAAGCTCATGCAGGCGATTCCAATTTGCATTTCCGTAGCGCATATTGTCCACTTCTATGCGCGCTTGCACAATATTTGATCACGAGCTCTCGCTATATATTCTCTTGCAAGCTCTGCTGTAGCGCCTTGCATCCCGATAACATGATGGTATCGATTAATTATGGCCCCAGCAATACGAAAGAAGTCCCTTAGATTGTGTACATGAGCCATCGGAATGGAGCTTTGTTTGTTTCTTCCGTTACCAATTGACTCTGTCCTTTTTAGAAAAATGGTGGTATCTTGGACACGATTCCTAAGTGTTCTAAAGGTGATTGGGCATCCCTATATCCACGGTCCTCTACAAAAATATCACCAATGTCGAAAAATTCTCTCATACCTTCCACACCTCTTTCAAATTAATTAATGAACATTTGTGCGTCATTGTTTCGCGTGTCAGAAAAATATTCTCCTTGTATTTCAAGTATGTATCCGTCTGGAGCAACAATGAGAGCAGGTTTTACCTGCTTATCGCATTAAATCCAATGTTTACCAACGCCGTGGCCGCATGAACATTTGCTGCGTTACGAAGTTGCTGCAAAAACAGAAGTAACTGCTGTCCAGGAAGCAAAGGGCCTAAGATAAACCATGTTCATCCAAATGATTTAAGCATGCTCTTGTTTCTTTTGGAATGAAAATGTCCATGAGAATAAAAGCGTTAACTCTACATTCAATTGAAAGACTTGGAATATTAACATCAGCATTACAGAACATGCACGTTTGCCTGCCTGTTGTGTAAGAACATTCAGTCTTAAACAGCCTGCATCACGTTGGAGCTCCTCTATCTCATTGCGAATCGATTCATTGCAATTGAGACATAACCTACTCTTATCGGCGACTTCAAGTGGTGGTCTTCGAACTTGAAGGTGTCTAAAAATTGCAATGTTTTACCTATCAGGATTATTATTTCCATCAATTCGAGCCATTTGTCCTGGCTGATAGACTCTATCGCACAAATAGCAATTAACTCGAACTCTGAATGCCATTTTTTAAACCATAAGAGAATTACTTACTTACTGTTATTACTTAGTCAAGTTCAAATCTTGGGCGCTGAGCGTTTGATCGTTTCGAGAAGCGCGCAATATAACTTATTGGTTTGGCTAAACATATTACAGACTACTTTCTGATGCTTGATTCTTATAGTGACATCGCTCTTCTCGCTGAAGTTACTAGAATTGGTTTTGTTCGCTGATCTTGAGCGCTTAGCGTTCAACCCTCTGGCGAAGGGTAGAATGTTATTCTCGGTATGTGCGCACTAGTTACTAATGTTACTTTGGGTACCATTTCTGCCTTTAAAGAAGTGATTAATTAGTCAAGTTAAAATCTAGGCGCTTAGCGTTTGATCGTTTTGAGAAGTGCGCTATATGAGTCAATGGTGTAGGCGAAAATATGACAAATCACGATCTGAACGATCGTTTTTGTAACAAAATCTGTTGTAATTCATTTATTCACTGTTCTTGAGCGCTTAGCGCCGCATAGCGCTAAAACTGTCCATTTTTCTTACGGATATTTCATCCGGTACTTATAACCTTCAAAATTACAAAGTTTCAGCTAAATCCACCCAAAGCCATTTTTTCATACATTTAGTGCGGGGTCCTTTATCATGATGATCTTGCAGGTCTTTTAGAAAGAAATGTTATTCTTTTCTTGACTTTTTTTTCATATCGTGCGTCTTTGGCTTAAAATTTTGATTTTCAGTTGATTTAAAAATTTTTGAAAACGCTATATCTCTGATAATTTTCTTTTTATCGAATAAAGTCATGAGGATAAATTGTTTGTTCTTTATAATACTATAAAGATCCATACATAGAATTTTCAAATTCAGAAAAAGGTGGTATAAGAAACTTTCAGGGGTCTCGAAACGTCGAGATTCGTTGAAAAACTATGATGTCAAATTTCCAACAATTCTAATACTTTCTCAATCATAAATTATGAGAATGTAAAAAAATTGAAACCGGACTTATTTTAAATTTGTAAATGATTTCTTTTAGAAAGGGGAAAGATGGAAAGGTAATTAGATAGACTGGACGGTGATTGGATAGATTTGTCTTATCCAAAATTGTGGCGACCCTGAAAAAAACTTGACTCATTTAAATGATTTACTTTTTAACTAAATAAATTAATTTTTTATCAAATAATTGGTGTTTTAACTCATGCAATGTACAGGAGAAAGTTTCAACCAAAAATGGAATAGTTCAATTTCCAGATAAAAACTGTGATAAAAAATTGATTGTTAAATTTTCAAGGGAAAAGTTGAATTTTCGAATAAGAAGATTAAGGTTCAATAAAAAAATAACAATTTTCCAACTTAACCATCATACACGATTAATTTTTAATCAATCTTAGAATAATTAAATTTTCTGATAAATAGAAATAATTTTTAACAGGAAAAAATCAATTTTCAACAAAGATGTTAAATTATCAACCAATAAGATGAATTTTTGACCAAAAAAAGGAATGATCTACCAAAAAAGACCAATTTTAAACAAAATACGTAAATTTTCAACGAAATTATTTAATTTTAAAGTCAAAGAGACGAATTATCTACAAAAAGTTAAATTTTCTAAGCGAAAAATATTAGTTTTCAGTCAAAGAGTTCAATTTTGAACCATAACACAAGCCGATTAATTTATAAGCCAGAGACCAGATCTAACATTTCTGAAGGATTTTGATGTGCTGAAACTAAATCCGAGCTCAAAATTGCTCCTGTACGTCAGGTTTTCAAGATATCCTAACCTGAATGTGCAAAAAACGCGTTTCAGCTGTTTTTGAGGTTATCCAAACTAACAAGCAAAATGTCTACACAAAGGCTAATATAGAATTTGGTAGTACTAATCTTTCCGTTTCAAACCTACTTGGATTTATTTGCATATCTTTATTTTTCACCAAAATATTGTAATTTGAAATTTTTTATTTTAGCCGGTGACAGTTTTTTGTCATAATCCCTGGAAGATCTAGCATGGCGGCCACAATTTAGGGCTTTAAAAAAGAACAAAGGATCCCGCACAAAATACCAATAAAAAAGAGTGTAGTCGTCTGAAACCAAACTTCGCACATTGATAAAACAAAAGAAGACGCACTGCACGGAATGCTACTGCGCACTCTGTGTGCATTCTAATGTTCACATTCGCTGTAGGTGCGTGTCGTTCTGTGGCGCAGACAGTCTTCGATCCCTAGCTGGCTCGCTGAGCTGGCGACGCTTTTATGACGTGTTATGCGTAGGTGATGAAATTCGTTTTTTGCTACAAATCTTTCCGTGTTAGAGATCACGTTTGAGTGGCGGGCTAACGGTTGGATGCGTAGGTAATAAAATTCTTTTTGTATTTGAAATCTGTCTAGCGGTTACATTTCGTGTCGATCGTGATTTTTGTATAGTATATAGTGAGTTTTAGAATTTTCACGTCACTGTTTATTATAAGAAAAAAAATGAGTTCAAGAACTCCTTGCGATAAGAAAGTTAATACGTTTTGTCACGTTTGTGGAAAGTATGAAACGGAGAAATACCGTCGATCAATTAATGATTCGATAAAAACGTCATACTGTTATTCAACCACCTGTTTGGCGTGAGCCCAAAGATCATGATACTGATTGTTACTTTTGCTTATGCAAAACAGGAGGTTTTTCTGAAAATTATTTGGAGAAGATCGTTCACCCTGATGTAAAAAGTGTTACACCAGCCAAGATTGGTATTAGAAATCACTCTGAAAACAAAAGTGACCGATCAACTCACGAATCAATGGATACTAACTATGCTAATGCAACTGAAGATTCTTTTTGGGAAGAATCAAATGATGAAAGTCCTAAATTTTTTGACCAAGACGGATTAGACGATTTTATACGTGACTTTGATCTTCCAAAAGATAAAGGTGAGCTTTGCGCTTCAAGACTCAAGTAGAGGAATTGTGTATTGTAATGCTATCGAAGGACTCATTAATTATATAAAATAAACTTATATACGCCAGAGGATTGGCGTCTTTTCATAGATTCGTCTACAGAAAGTCTGCAAGCAGTACTATTACGTAATGGAAAAAAGTACGCTGCAATTCCAGTTGATCACTCAACTACACTGAAAGAATCTTATAATACTTTCCAATTACTCCTGATAAAAATAAAATATAATGTCCGTAATTGGCTTATTTGTGGTGACTTTGAAATGATAAATCTTATAATAGGTTTACAATCAGGAAACGTTAAGTATCCTTGTTTTCTTTGCCTTTGAAGCAGTCGTGCAAGGGATGAACAGTGGATAACGGTAAAATGGCTAGACAAATTAGATTGGACAGATGGTCAATTTAATGTTGTTTATAAAAGTCTTGTTTACAGAAATAAAGTATTCTTGCCACCACTCCATATAAAACTAGAGTTAATGATGCAATTTGTGAAAGCCCTAAACACCGAAAGAGACTGTTTCAATTATATCAGATCTACATTTCCCCATTTAAGTGATGCCAAAGTTCAGGAAGGTATTTTTGTTGGGTCTGATAGAAGAAAACTTATTAAAGATATTGACTTTCTCAAAACCACGACATCTATTGAAAAGGATGCAAGGTTGGATTTCAAACATGTTGTACAGAAATTTTTAGGGAACAACTGAGATCCAAAGTTTAGAACTATTGTATCTAGTATATATTAAAGAATTTCAAAAGATCAGGTTCTTTGTTGAGTATGAAATTACATTTCCTCAAGTCTGATTTGGATTATTTCCCAGAAAATGTTGGAGCATTCAGTGAAGAAATGGGCGAACGCTTTCATTAAGACTTTCACCAAAAAGAGCAAGATTATCAAGGTCGATGCAATGAAAGAATGATGGCCCACTATTGCTGCTCTCTGCAAAGAAATGATAATGACCCTACTAGTCATTAACGAAAGTCTCTTCAACGATCGTTTGACATGAAGCGCAAACGTTTCCATAAGAAAACAAGCAATTAGTTTTACCTTCATTGGAAATACAATCGTAAGTCTTGCCTTAACTAGCTGGGCAATCGTAAGTCTTCCCTTGACTGGCTGGACGATTCAAATTCTTGCCTTGACTGACTGGGCCATTCAAAGTCTTTCCTTGACTGGCTAGGCGGTACAAAGTCTTGCCTTTATTGGCTGGGCAATTCAGTCTTTCCTTGATTGTCTGGGCAATCTCAAGTCTTTCCTTGATTGGCTGGGCAATATTAAGTACTTCCTTACGTAGCTCGACAATCCCTAGTCTTGCCTTAACTGAATGGGCAATCGTAAGTCTTGCCTTGACTGTCTGGACGATTAAAATTCTTGCCTTGACTGACTGGACAATTCAAAGTCTTGCCTTGACTGACTGGGCGATTCAAAGTCTTGTCTTGACTGGCTGGGCGATAAAAAGTCTTGCCTTTATTGGCTGGACGATTCAAAGTCTTGTCTTGACTGGTTGGACGATAAACAGTCTTGCCTTTATTGGCTGGGAAATCCAAAGGCTTGCCATAATTGGCTGGGCAATCTAAAGTCTGGCCTTAATTGGCTGGCAAATATTAGGTACTTTCTTGCTTAGCTGGACAATCCCAAGTCCAGCCTTAAGTGGCTGGAAAATATTGAGTCTTGTCTTCGTAAGCTGAAAAATCATAAATAAATTTACAACATTAAATGAATCATAATAGTAATTTTTTTTTAAAGCCCTAACTGTTTTTCATATTCGCTTTTCTAGGAGTTATAACAAAAAACTGAGCCAATCGAAAAGAAACCCCCGAAAACCCTTCAGATAACATTTTCAAGGGACAATAGCATACCATCTCGGCGTTCATGGGTTAATACGCTAAAGTGAAAAATTTCATTTCAAGGTTAGCCCACTTGTAGTGTGGAATTCAATTATTTCACGAAATGTAAACGACGAAATTCGCTGCTCCCAGGGTTAGGCGGGTTAGCATGCTTGTGGCTTGTTAGGGGTGGTTTCTACCCCTAGGAAACGGCTTCCATGGAAAAAGAAAGACACGGGTTCTATATTTTTTATTGTTTGATCAAGCCCTGAATTGTGGCTGCCATATTGGATCTTCTAGGGGTTATAACAAAAAACTGATACCGGCAATAGAAAGGGCACCCTCGAAAACCCCTGGGACAATATTTTAAAGAAAAAATATCCTACCCTTAGCAATAGAGAATGCGTTGTATAAATCTGAACACCTCAGTGTTAATGAGTTAAAACGCTAAAATCAAAAATTTCGAATTACAATATTTTGGTGCAAAATAAAGATATCCTAATAAATCCAAGTAGGTTTGAAAGGGGAAGATTAGTACTTTCAAATTCCATATTATCTTTGTGGCAGACATTTTTCTTGTAGAGTTACATAACCTCGAAAACAGCTAAAAAACGCGTTTTTTGCACATTTAAGTTAGGATATCTTGAAAACCTGACCTACAGGAGCAATTTTGATTCGCATTCGGATTCAGCGCATCAAAATCCGTATAAATAAATTTTTAACAAAATAATTAATTTTTCAACCAAATGATTGAGTTTTTATCCAAACGAGATGAATTCCAAACCTAAAATAAATAGTAGGTTTTTCAACTAAAAAATGAACTTTTATAAAAAATATATATATTTTTTATTTAAATGTCATGAAAATTGCAAAATTCTTTAGTTTCTTTCAAATGCGGATCAAGATATAAATAAGACT